>NW_023270096.1:505319-705857 GCF_011800145.1 Mirounga leonina
CAAAAATAAAATTGAATACAGTTAAAGGAAGCCAAAATTGAGGAATATATATATATATATAAATATATATATATAGTAAATGTAAAAAATGAAAGTAAAAAAAAGACTTAAAAACAAATAATTGTTAAAAATAAGAAACTAGTTGAAAAGGGAAAAAAAAAGAAATGGAAAACTTTAAACTGAAAGATAAATGAATCATGAGAAAAAACCTGGAATTCTATATAAGATTTTCCCCTAGTGCTGGAATTTTACAGTCCTGTGTGGTCCTTAAACTTGCTGTGCACCTGTTCTTCCAGTTGGTCTCCTGGGGGAGTGATCTGCTGGGCTGCCTCTGAGGTGTCTTTGCCTGGGTGAAGTTACACCACCCCTTGGCAGGAGGCCAGGCTCAGAGTAAGCTGGTAACTCTGTGTGGCTTTTGTTCCCTGAAGCCTTTCCATGCTTCTTTAGAAGATCAAAATAAAAATGGCCACCCCCCAATCTCCAGCCCCAGAGCAGAAAGATAGCAATCCCCTCTCTTCAGTAAACCCTCAGGGATAAACAGTGTTCACTTTCGTGTGTGCCAAGTTCTGCAGACTCCTGAGGTGCACAACCACACTAATCCTCCCAGGGGAAGGCAGAGGGTCCAACGTTGCTGCACTTTGTAGGGCTCTGGAACAGAGAGTTGTTGCCAGATTGTGCGCCCTTCTACTCCTCCCCTCCAGGGGAGGGCAGAGTGCTGTCGCATTTCTGTTTTTTGCAGGGCTCCGGCACTGAGAGCTGTCTCCTAGTCATGTGAGCATGTACTACACCCCTCCCAGGGGAAGCAGAAAGGCCCGACTTTCTGTCCTTTGCATGGTCCTCACGTAGAGTGAGGTAACCTGATGGAGCCATGGCTCGTGGTTTATGGTGAACAGAGCTGAAAGCCCCTTCCCAGGCTCACCAACCATAACCAGTTTCCCCACTCCAATGCTTGGGAACTCTACCAACTCAGGCACCCCCATTAGTTCTGTGACTCTGGGGATCCTGAGGCCACACTGTCCTACCTAGAATTGTGTCCCATTTCAGCACCTGAGCACCATTCAGGCAGGAAAGTCTCTCACTGGAGCAGATTTCTAAGGGTTTTGATTTTTCCCTCTGGGGCTATATCACTTTCTGGTAGCTGGCATACTGAGGCTCCCTCACCCAACAATTTGCCTTCCAATATATCCCCTCAGTTTCACTTCTCTGCATCTCCTACCTTGCAGAAAGTGGTTACTTTTCTATTTGTAGGGTTCCAGTTATTCTTTTCTCACATCTTAGGTTGAATACATGGGTATTCAGAATGATTTGATAGTTATCTAGCTAAATTCAAGGAACAAGATGAAATGAGGTCTGCTACTCTTCTGCCATCTTGCCTCCTCCCCTCAAAGAGCTGTATTTGTATACACTAATAAGGAAGCAGCAGGAAGAGAAATCAGGGACTTGATCCCATTTACAATTGCACCACAAACCATAAGATACTTAGCATAATCCTAATCAAAAAGGTAAAAGATGTGTACTCTAAAAACCACAGAACACTTGTGAAAGAAATTGAAGAGGACGCAAGGAAATGAACATAAATTCCATGCTCATGGATTGGAATAACATTGTTAAAAAGTCTATACTACCAAAAGGAATCCACACATTTAATGCAATCCATGTCAAAATACCACCAGCATTTTTCACAGAGCTAAAACCAACAATCCCAAAATTTGTATGGAACCACAAAAAACCTTGAACAACCAAAGCAATTCTGAAAAAGAAAAGGAAAGCTGGAGGCATCAAGATTCTGGATTTCAAGATAGATTAGAAAGCTGTAGTGATCAAAGCAGTATGGTACTGTCACAAAAAGAAACACATTGATCAATGCAACAGAATAGAAAACCCAGAAATGGACCCACATCTATATGGTTAACTAATCTGTGACAAAGTAGGAAGGAATATCCAATGAAAAAAGATAGTTTTTTTAATAATCGTGTTGGGAAAAATAGACACAACATGCAGAAAATGAAACTGGACCACTTTCTTACACCATAAACAAAAATAAACTCAAAATGGATGAAAGACCTTAATGGTAGACAAGAAACCATCAGAATCCTAGAGGAGAACACAGGCAGCAACCTCTTTGACCTCAGCTGTAGCAACTTCTTACTAGACATGTCTCTATTGGCAAGGGAAACAAAATAAAAAAGGAACTATTGGGACTTCATAAAGAAATAGCTTTTGCACAGGAAGGAAACAATAAAAAAAACTAAAAGGCACCCTACAAAATGGGAGAAGGTATTTGAAAATGGCATATTTGATAAAGGGTTAGTATCCAAGATCTATAAAAAGCTTATCAAACTCAACACTCAAAAAAGAAATAATCCAACTAAGAAATGGGCAGAAGATGTGAACAAACTTTTTTTTTCCAAAGAAGACTACCAGATGGCCAATGACACATAAAAAAATGCTCAACATCACTCATCATCAGGGAGATACAAATCAAAACTGCAATGAGATACTACCTCACACCAGTCAGAATGGCTAAAATTAACAACTCAGAAAATAACAGGTGTTGGTAAGGCTGCAGAGAATGGGGGACCCTCTTACACTGTTGGTGGGAATAAAAACTGGTGCAGCCACTCTGCAAAACATTATGGAGGTTTCTCAAAAAGTTACAAATAGAACTACCCTAAGACCAAGCAATTGCACTGCTTGGTATTTATCCAATGGATATGAAAAATAGTGATTCAAAGAGTCACTTGCACCCCAATGTTTATAGTGGCAATATCCACAATAGCCAAGATATGGAAGGAGCCCAAATGTCCACTGACTGGTGAATGGATAAAGAAGAAATGGTATGTATATATATGATGGAATATTACTCAGTCATCAAAAAGAATGAAATCTTGCCATTTGCAACGATGTGGATAGAACTAAGTGTATATTATGCTAAGGAAAATAACTCAGTCAGAGAAAGACAAATACCATATGATTTCACTCTTATGTGGAATTTAAGAAACAAAAGATGAACATAGGGGAAGGGAAGGAAAAATAAAATAAGATAAAAAGAGGTTGGGAGGCAAATCATGAGAATCTTAAAAGGGAAGAAATGGAGGGTTGCTAGAAGGGCCGTGGGTAGGGAAATGGGGGTAAGTGGGTGATGGGCATTAATGAGGGCACTTGTAATGAGCACTGGGTGTTATATGCACATGATGAATCACTATATTCTATCCCTGCAACTAATTTTACACTACCTGTTAAGTAACCAGAATTTAAACAAATTCTTAGAAGGAAAAAAAAAAGTCTTTCTGAGGGGCGCCTGGGTGGCTCATTTGTTAAGCGTCTGCCTTCGGCTCAGGTCATGATCCCAGCGTCCTGGGATCAAGCCCCACATCGGGCTCCCTGCTCAGCAGGAAGCCTGCTTCCCCCTCTCCCACTCCCCCTGCTTGTGTTCCCTCTCTCTCTGTGTCTCTGTCAAATAAATAAATAAAATATTTAAAAAATAATTAAAAAGTCTTTCTTAGAGCAAATGTTTTTAATTTTAATGATTTCCAAATTATCAATTTTGTCTTTCATAGATTCTGATTTTGGTGTTCTGTCTAAAAATTCACCGCTGAACCAACAGTCACCTAGATTTTGGCCTGCTAGGTGCTTTAGAGATCTAATTTTGTATCTAGGTCTGTAATCCATTTTGAGTTAATTTTATGTAAGTTCTGTATCTAGATTAATGTTTTCCATGTGGATATTCAGTTTTTCTGGGATCATTTGCTGAAAAGACAATCCTTTCTTCATTGAAGTGTCTTTGTTCCTATGTCAAAAACCAATATACTGTGTCTCTGTGGGTTAATTTATTTGTTTCTATTCTGTTACATTGATCTAGTTGTCTATATCTTTATCAATACCATACAATCTTGATTACTATAGCCTTATAGTAAATCAGCAATTAAGTGTCTGTCTTCTATTTGTTGTTCTTCATCAATATTTTGTTGGATATTCAAAGTCTTTTGCCTTCCTATATAAATTTTGAATAAGTTTGTTGCTATCTACAAATAAATTGCTGAGATTTTTATACAGATTCCATTGTATCTATCAATCAAGCAGAGAACGGGTGACATCTTAACAGTTCATTCTTCCTATCTATGATATAGAATATCTCTACATTTATTTAGATTTTTGATTTCCTTCAACAGAGTGTAGTTTATTCATATAGATTTTGTACATATGTAGCTAGATTTATATCTTGGCATCTCATTTAATGTGTGGTAATATAAATGATGTTTTGTTTTAAATTTCAAATTCCAATTGTTCACTGCTGGTATTTAGGAAAGCAATTGAATTTTGTATATTAACCTTGTTTCTTGCAACTTTTCCAATAATCACTTATTAGGTTTTTGTTGTTGATTGTCTGGGATTTTCTTTTTACATAGACAGTCATGCCACCCAGAAATATAGAGAGCTTATTTCTTCCTTCCTAATATGTGTAATTTAAAAAAAATTTTATGAAGGCTATTAGTTTTATTCTTTACATGTTTTTAATATACATGAGTTTTATTTTTTATTGTTAAATTAGCCAACATATAATACATATTTAGTTTTTGATATAGTGTTCAATGATTCATTAGTTGTGTATAACATCCAGTGCTCATCACAACTCATGCTCTCCTTATACACAGCATCTGATTACCCCCTCCCCCACCCCCTCCCTTCTGTAACCCTCAGTTTGTTTTTCGGAGTCCAGAGTCTTTCATGGTTTATCTCCCTCTCTGATTTCTTCCCAGTCAGTTTTCCCTTCCTTCCCCCTGTGGTCTTCCGTGCTATTCCTTATGTTCCACATATGAGTGAAACCATATGATAATTGTCTTACTCTGCTTGACATATTTCACTTAGCATAATACCCTCCAGTTCCATCCATGTCAATGTGAATGGTAGGTATTCATCCTTTCTGATGGCTGAGTAATATTCCATTGTATATATGAACTACATCTTTATCCATTCATCTGTTGAAGGACATCTCGGCTCCTTCCACAGTTTGGCTATTGTGGACTTTGCTGCTATGAACATTGGGGTGCAGGTGCCCCTTCTTTTCAGTACATCTGTATCTTTGGGGTAAATACCTAGTAGTGCAATTGCTGGGTCATATGGTAGTTCTATTTTTAACTTCTTGAGGAAACTCCATACTGTTTTCTAGAGTGGCTATACCAGCTTGCATTCCCACTAACAGTGTAAGATTTTTCCCCTTTCTCCACATCCTTACCAACACTTGTGTTTCCTGTCTTGTTAATTTTTGCCTTCTAACTGGTGTAAGGTGGTATCTCATTGTGGTTTTGATTTGTATTTCCCTGATGGCTAGTGATGTTCAACATCTTTTCATGTGTCTCTTAGCCATTTGTGTGTCTTCTTTGGAGAAGTGTCTGGTCATGTCTTCTGCTCATTTCTTGACTGGATTATTTGTTTTTTGGGGTGTTGAGTTTGAGCAGTTCTTTATAGATTTTGGATACTAGTCCTTTATCTGTAATGTCATTTGCAAATATCTTCTCCCATTCTGTGGGTTGCCTCTTTGTTTTGTTGACTGTTTCCTTTGCTGTGCAGAAGCTTTTTATCTTGATGAAGTCCCAAAAGTTCATTTTTACTTTTGTTTCCCTTGCCTTTAGAGACATGTCTGGAAAGAAGTCGCTGTGGCCAATGTTGAATAGGTTACTGCCTATGTTTTCCTCTAGGATTTTGATGGATTCCTGTCTCCCATTGAGGTCTTTCATCCATTTTGACTTTGTCTTTGTGTATGGTATAAGAGAATGGTCCAGCTTCATTCTTCTGCATGTGGCTGTCCAATTTTCCCAGCACTATTTATTGAAGAGACTCTTTTTTCCATTGGATACTCTTTCCTACTTTGTCAAAGATTAACTGACTGGGGTGCCTGGGTGGCTCAGTCGTTAAGCATCTGCCTTCGGCTCAGGTCATGATCCCAGGGTCCTGGGATCGAGTCCCACATCGGGTTCCCTCCTCGGTGGGAAGCCTGCTCTCCCTCTCCCACTCCCGCTGCTTGTGTTCCTGCTCTCGCTATCTCTGTCTCTGTCAAATAAATAAATAAAATCTTAAAAAAAAAAAAAAAAGATTGACTGTAGAGTCCATTTCTGGGTTCTCTATTCTGTTCCATTGTTCTATGTGTCTGTTTTTGTGCCAGGACCATACCGTCTTGATGATCACAGCTTTGTAATATAGCTTGAAGTCAGGCATTGGGATGCCCCCAGCTTTGGTTTTCTTTTTCAACAATCCCCTGGAGATCCAGGGTCTTTTCTGGTTCCATAAATTTTAGGATTGTTTGTTCCAGGTCTGTGAAAAATGTCTATGGTATTTTGATAGGTCTTGCATTGAAAGTGCAGATTGCTCTGGGCAGCATAGACATTTTCACAATGTTTATTCTTCCAATCCATGAGCTTGAAATATTTTCCATCGCTTTGTATTTTCCTCATTTTCTTTCATAAGTGTTCTGTAGTTTCTAGAGTATAGATCCTTTACCTCTTTGGTTAAGTTTATTCCTAGGTATCTTATGGTGTTTGGTGCTATTGTGAATGGAATCGATTCTTTAATTTCTCTTTCTTCAGTCACATTGTTAGTGTATAGAAATGCAACTGCTTTCTGTGCATTGATTTTGTATCCTGCCATGTTGCTGAATTGCTGTTTAAGTTCTAGCAATTTTAGGGTGGCGTCATTTCAGTTTTCCACATAAAGTGTCATGTCATCTGTAAAGGGAGAGAGTTTGACTTCTTTCATGCCATTTTGAATGCCTTTTATTTCTTCTTGTTCTCCGATTGTTGAGCCTAGGATTTCTAGTACTATGTTGAACAACAGAGGTGAGAGTGGGTATCTCTGTTGTGTTCCTGACCTTAGGGGAAATGCTCTCCGTTTTTCCCCACTAGGAATGATACTCCCTGTAGGCTTTTCATAGATGGCTTTTATGATATTGAGGTATGTTCCCTCTATCCCTATATTTTGAAGAGTTTTAATCAAGAAAGAATGCTGTATGCTGTCAAATGCTTTTTCTGCGTCAGTGGAGAAGATCATGTTTCTTGTATTTTATTAATGTGATGTATCACATTGATTGACTTGTGAATGTTGAATCACCATTGCATTCTAGGAATAAATCTCACATGGCCGTGGTGAATAATCCCTTTAATGTAGGGATTGTTGTATCCTATTGGCTAGTATCTTGGTGAGTATTTTGGCATCCATGTTCATCAGGGATATTGGTCTATAATTTCCTTCTTGTTGGGGTCTTTGTCTGGTTTTGAGATCAAGGTAATCCTGGCCTCACAGAACAAGTTTGGATGCTTTCCTTCCCTTCCTATTATTTGAAAGAGCTTCAGAAGAATAGGTATTGTTTCTTTTTTGTTTGTTTGTTTGTTTTTTTAAATTATTTTTTAAAAGTTAACATGTGCATAAAAGGAAACTGAAAAACAAAAGAAGCAAAGAACAAATTCATCCATAATCATAACCAGTTTACAGTGCAACTTCTAGGTCCCATGTGTGTATCCAAGAAGGAAGCATTTTAATGCAATTAAGATCATACAGTTTTGTATCATGCTTTTTACACACTATGAATATTTACCATTTCAAAGTCTCCAAACTGAGTATTTTGATAACCAATAATATACTACACCAACTCCATCTGGAAGAAAAATAATCTAAGCCTGCCTTTTTTGGAGACAAAAATGTCAACAGGCCTCTAGATAAAGATATTGGCAGAGTTACAATTAAAATACTGCATTCCCTTTGTGTTCAATTAAAACTGAGACATAAAGTAAGAGTATAAAACATATAATGCTTCTAAAAGAATTCATTATGCAATCCATACTCTTCAAATGTTAGCAAGGCAGTATGTTTCCACTGAATCACCTAATGTATTCCTATAGTACAGCCAAAAAAATAGTGTTATTTCCTCTTTAAATGATTGGTAGAATTCCCCTGGAAAGCCAACTGGTGCTGGACTCTTGTTTTTGGGGAGGTTTTAGATTACTGCTTCAATTTCCTTGCTGGTTATTGGTCTTTTCAGATGTTCTACCTCTTCCTGTTTCAGTCTTGGCAGTTTTTAAGTTTCCAGGAATACATCAACTTCTTCCAGATTCCCTAATTTGTTGGTGTATAGTCGCTCATAATATGTTCTAAAAATTACATGTATTTCCTTGGTATTTGTCGTGATCTCTCCCCTTTCATTCATGATTTCATTAATTTGGGTCCTTTCTCTTTTCTTTTGGATAAGTCAGGCTAGAGGTTTATCGATCTTATTGATTCTTTCAAAGAAGCACCTTCTAGTTTCATTGATCTGTTCTACTGTTCTTCTGGTTTCTATTTCATGGATTTCTGCTCTAATCTTTATTATTTCTCTTCTCCTCCTTGGTTTAGGCTTTATTTGATGTTTTTCTCTCCAGGTCCTTTAGGTGTAAGGTTAGCTTGTATATTTGGGATTTTTCCAATTTTTTGAGAGCAGCTTATTGCTGTGTACTTCCCTCTAAGGACTGCCTTTGCAGTATCCCATAGGTTTTGAATCAATGTGTTTTCATTTCCATTAGTTTGCATGAATTGTTTAAGTTCTTCTTTAATTTCCTGGTTGACCCATTCATTCTTTAGCGGGATAGTCTTCAACCTCCAGGTGTTTGTGCTCCTTCTAAATTTCTTCTTGTGATTGTTACAGTCCAGTTACAAAGCATTGTGGTCTGAAAATACGCAGGGAATAATCTCAATCTTTTGGGATCATTTGAGACCTGATTCATGATCCAATATGTGATCTGGAGAATGTTCTATGAGCACTCAAGAAGAATAAATATTCTGTTGTTTTAGGATGGAATGTTCTGTATATAACTGTGAAGTCCATCTGGTCCAGTGTGTCATTCAAAGCCCTTGTTTCCTTGTTGATCTTCTGCTTAGATGATCTGTCCATTGCTGTGAGGGGGGTGTTGAAATACCTTACTATTAATGTATTATTATCAATATGTTTCTTTACTTTGGATATTAATTGGTTGATATAATTGGCTGCTCCCAGGTTGGAGGCATAGATATTTACAATTGTTAGATCTGCTTGTTGCTTAAACCCTTTCAATATGATACACTGTCCCTCTACATCTCTTACTACCATCTTTGGTTTAAAATCCAATTTGTCTGATATGCAGATTGCTACCCCAGCTTTCTTTTGAGGTCTGCTGCCATGATAAGTGGTTTGCCTTCCCCTCACCTTCAATCTGGAGTTGTCTTTAGGTTCAAAATGAGTCTTTTGTAGACATCATATGGATGGGTCTTGCTTTTTTATCCAATCTGATACCCTGTCTTTTAATTTGGGCAGGCAGTCCATTTACATTCAGAGTAAGTACTGAAAGATGTGAATTTAGTGCCATTGTATTGCCTGGAAATTCCCTGTTTTTGTAGATTGTCTCTGTTACTTTCTGGTCTATGTTACTATTGGTGTCTCTCTTCTCTTACAGGATCCCCTTTAATATTTCCTGCAGGGCTGGCTTGGTGATCACATGTTTTTTCAGTTTCTGTTTATCCTGGAAGTTCTTTATTTCTCCTTCCATTCTGAATGATAGCCTTGCTGGATGAAGTATTCTTGGCCGCATGTTTTTCTCCTTTAATACCCTGACTATACCTTGCCAGCACTTTCTGGCCTGCCAAGTTTCTGTGGATAGGTCTGATGTTATGATGTTCCTCCTTCTGTACATAAGGAATCTCCTCTCCCTAGCTGCTCTCAGAATAGCTTCTTTCACTCTAAGATTTGCAAGCTTCACTATTTTATGTTTGGGTGTTGAGCTGTTTTGTTGATTTTCGGAGGGGTCCTCTCTGCATCTTGGACATGAATGATTGTTTCTTTCCCCAGGTTATGGAAGTTTTCAGCCATGATTTGCTCAAATATACCTTCCAGCCTTCTCTCTCTTTCTACCCTTTCTTGGATCCCAATGATTCTGACATTGGTTCTTTTCAAGGCATCATTAAATTCTCTAAGTCTCTCTTCATTGACTATTAGTTGTTTTTCTCTCTTTTCCTCAACTTCCTTCTTTTCCATCAGCCTGTCCTCTAGATCACTTATTCTCTCATCTGCCTCATTGACAGTAGCTGTTAGAGCATCCAATTTAGACTGTATCTCATTGAAAGCATTTCTATGTTAGGCCTGATGAGATCTCATTTCTGCCATTAGAGATTCTGTATTTTCATGTATGCTTTATTCAAATGTATCTTTTACTTTTATAATTGCTATCCTGAATTCTATCTGTGACATCTTGCTTATATCCATATTGATTAGCTCTATGGTGGAGAACATCGCCTCTGGTTCTTTCCTTTGTTGTGAGTTCATCCTTCTAGTCATTCTGTCCAAAGAAGGATAGGTGAGTGAATGAATAGAGTCCAAAATATTAGCCATGACCCAAGAAAATTATACCCTAGAAAAATTCCGAAGTAGTTGGAAGCCACCACAGGAAAGTGAACAAAACCAATATTAACAGAACAATAAAAAAGCGGGTGAAGTGGAGGGGAAGAGAGACTATAATCTCATGGGTGGACAAAGCAGTGATCTACTTGTTCCTGATTGAATTTAGGTCTCTGTGTTAGAAGACACTACCTGCCAAAATTGTAAAGAAAAAAAGTTTATGTATATATATAGAGAGAGAATTGAATAGAGTGAAAAAAAGGACTAGAATGAGGCAGTCTGTCTTTTGGGGGAGGGGCCTGCTGTTCTGCTTCTCAGGTTTCTTTGCCTGGGCAGACTTGCCCCACATCTTGTCAGGGGAATGTGCTCAAGGTGAACTGGTTGTCTGTGTGGCTTTTTTCCCCTGGTGGCTTTCCATTCTTCCTCAGAGGTTCAAAGCAAAAATGGCCATGCTGGGATCTCTGGCCCAGAGCCACAAGATGGCAGACCCCTTTCTTCAATTAACCCTCTGGGTCAAACTGTCTCCACTTCTGTGTGCACCAAACTCATAGATTCATGTGGTTCGCACCTACTGCAATTCTCCCAGTGGGGAGTCCCCGGGGCCCACGACTGACACTTTGATTTCTGGCTTTGCGACTATAAGCAGTTGTGGGCTCACAAGTACACCATGTTTTGCTGTCCCCAGGTCATGGTGAGTGCCATCCTACTGTCTTTTCCCAGGGCCACTGATGCTCTGAGAGCTGTTGCCCAACATGAAAGCAGCCATTTCGTCTTTACCAGGGGATGTTAAACAGCCTTCCTGTTCCAGTCCTTTTCAGGGTGCTCAGGCAAAGAGCAGTCTCTCTACCAGCCTGATTCACAATTTATGGCAACCAGAGCTGAGAGTCCCCTCTTGGCTCACTGACTATAACCAGTTTCCCTGATCTCCTGCTTGGGCATTCTATCAGATCAGGCACCCCCTGGTCTGTGTCTCCTGGGATCCTTACACCACTATGATCCACCTAGAATGCTGCTCTTTTCATCCCCTGTGCCCCTTTCAGAAAGGGATGTCTCTCACTGGAGATTTCTAAGGGTTCTCATTTTGCACTCAGGTGTTATATCACTTTCCAGTAGCCAGCTTATGGAGGCTCCCTCCCCACTCTGTTTATCTTCTGATATTTCCCCACAGATTCACGATGCTGCATCTCCTACCTTGCACAAAGCAGTCATTCTTCTGCTTGTAGAGTTCCAGATATATTTTCTTACATTTCAGGTTCAATTCGTGTATTTTCAGATTGGTTTTATAGCTATCCAGCTAAATTCGAGGGACCAGATCAAACTAGGTCCCCTACTCTGCTGCCATCTTGCCTAGAATTAGTCCCTGTGACTTTCCTTTATCAACTTTTTTAATAGCTTTCAGTATACAAATCTTTCACCTCTTGGGTTAAATTTGTTTCTCAGTATTTTATTAATTTAAATGCTTTTGAAAGTGAAATTTTAAAATTCCTTTTTCAGAGAGTTCATTGTTAGATTCTAGAAGCACAACTAACTTTTGTATGTTTATTCTGTATCCTACACCTTTGCCAAATTCATTTATCAATTCTAATGGAATCTTTAGGATTTTCTACGTATAAGAATATGTCACCTTCAAACAGAGACAATCTCATTTCATTCTTTCTTATTTGCATGTCTTTTATTTCTAATTGCTCTAAGATTTTTCACTGCTATGTTGAATAAATGTGGTGAGAGTGGGCACTCGTCTATTTTTTCTGATCCTAAACAAAAAACTGAAAGATTTAAGTATGATGCTCCCTGTGGTCTTGTCATATATGGCCTTTATTATGTTGGGGTACATTATATCTAAACCTAATTTGTTGAGAATTTTTATTACAAAAGGATTTTGAATTTCATCAAATGCCTTTTCTACATCTATTATGATGATCTGATTCTCATCCTTCATTTTGTTAATTGGTATATCACATTTATTGATTTGTGTAGTTGAACCATCTTTTCATACCAGAGTTAAATCCTATTTGATCTTAATGCATGGACTTTTAAAAAAATTTTATTTTATTATGTTATGTTAATCACCATACATTACATGTGCTGTTGAATTCAGTTTGCTAATATTTTGTTGAGGATTTTCACATATACATTCATTAGGTATTCTGGCCTGTAATTTTCTTTTCTTGTAACATCTTCGTATGGCTTTTGTACCAGAGTAGTGCTGTGCCCATTAAATGTACTTGTCAGTATTCCATTCCATAGTCTTCTATTTTTTGGAAGAATTTGAGAAAGATTGGTATTAATTCTTTGGTAGAATTTACCAGTGAAGCTATCTATTCCTGGGTTTTGGGAGATTTTTGATTACTCATTCAGTCTCTTAGTCTTATTCATCTTTTCAGAATTTCTGTTTCTTCATGATTCAGTCTTCAGAAGTTATGTCTTTCTTGGAATTTATCCCTTTTTACTACATTATCCAATTTTTGGAAGGTAACTGTTCATAGTAGTCTCTTATTATCTTTTTTATTTATGTTGTATTAGTTGTAATATATACTCTTTTATTTATTATTTCATTTAAATAAATAAAGACTAAAGTCTTCTCTCTTTTTTCCTTAGTTAATCTAAATAAATGTTTGTCAATTTTGTTTATCTTTTTTAAAAAAATCCACAACTGAGTTTTATTGACCTTTTTTACTGTTTGTCTCATTTCTTTTTTACCATATTACCTTGATTCACCCAATCTGGTATAACACTCTGTCTTTTAATTGAGGTATTTAGACAATTGACATTCAAAGTTATTACTGATATTGGATTAGTGTCTTCCATATTTCTTACTGTTTTCTATCTGTTACTTTGTTCTTTATTTCTTTTTTAGTCTTCCACTTTTTCCTGCTTTCTCTGGTTTTATTTATTTTTAAAAAGATTTTATTTATTTATTTATTTATTTACTTACTTATTTATTTATTTAAAGAAGGGGAGGGCTGAAAGGAGAGGGAGAGAGAAAATCCCAAGTAGACTCTGTACTGAGTGTAGAGCTCAATGCAGGGCTCAGTCTCATGACCCTGAGATCATGACCTGAGCTGAAATCAAGAGTCAGATGCTTAACTGACTGAGCCACCCAGGTGCTCCTTTCTGATTTTAATTAAGCTTTTTGTATAGTACAATAATACTTCTTCTCAATATGTCAATCATAATTCTTTTTTTTCCCTTTTTCCTTTTGTAGGGGGTTCTCTAGAGTTTGCAGTATACATTTAAAACTAATCCTTTCAAATAACCTCTTTCAAATAACACTACTCTGTTTCACCAGTAGCTCAACCACCTTATAACAGAATATTCTCAATTCCTCTTTCCTATTTCTTACAACATTGTCATTCATTTAATTTATCTAAAAGCCTTAATTACCAAATACATTTTGCTACTATTGTCTTAAACAGTTATCAATTAGGTGAATTACAATTTTTATGTTCATATTACCATTTTCATATCAGTCTATAGAAAGAGTGTTTTATGCTTATAAATGTCTAGGGAGTCATGTCTGAACATTGTCATTGAGAACAGTCTCATCACCTTTACTTTACATTAACCCTTCATTATTCTAGCTATCAAGAATATATCTAGCTATGGATACCAGTACATGTTTAGGTCTGTGGTTCTGCCAGTTTATTTTGCAAATTTTTCTTTTATGTACAAGAAGAGATTGAAAGTATGGCATTCTTGAAATTAGAGTGTCCAGGTTAGCCCCCACAGACCCAGGCACCTGATAGTCTGACCTAATGCCAGCCCATCCTCCAAGACTCTAGACTCCAGGTGGGCACCTGTGGACCAGGGATCCAGACCTGCCCCTGAAGTCCTAAGCTTCATTCTTATGCCAGCATCAGGCCAGCCCCTGTGGCACCAAGCATAGGGTCAGCACACACAGACCCTTCAAAACAGGCTTCATATATCCAGGCCCCTAGCCCACACCAGTGTCTCCTGTGGACCAAGTTTCCAGCAGAATCAGGTTCTAGGAATATTCTAGTGGCCTCCAGGTCCAGGCCTGCCCCATGGAATTATGCTTCAGGATTACCCCCATGGACAAAAGCTCAAGACCCATCCCAGCACCAGACTGGCACAGGCTTTAGGCCTACCCCTAATATCCCAAGCTTCTGGATCAACACCACAGTCTCAGACATCAGGATTGCCTCTATGAATAAAGGCAGCAAAAGTGCTCCCAGTGGACTGTGGGGCCAGGTCAGCCCCTATGGATCCAAGTTCCAGGCCCACCTTTATGGACCCAGCTACCAGGGCTGCCCCCACAGACAGAATTGCCAGGTCTTCTCTAGTAATCTTTGGTCCCTAGTCAACTTTCTTGGCCCAAGGATCCAGACCTGCCCTTGCAAACCCAGGTCCCAGGCCCAACATCACAGACTCAAGCACAAGGCTCATCAATGGCCCCAAGTGATAGGACCACTCCAGTGGAACCTGGCTCCAAGATTGACTCTCAAGACCAGACCTGGTCATCTGCTGACTCAGGCACCATACTGGCCAGGCCAAGGATTCCAGCAGCAAGTCCACCAACAGACAATGTAAGAAGGCCCACATAAAATCTCTGGTCAGGTTGACCGGTAAAAGGCTTTACCTGCCAAAATGAGTCTATAAAGCCTAGCCTTGAAATGTGGTGACACCAATGTAAGGCCACATGGATCATGAATAACCAAGGAAATATGAAACCAGAAAAACTAGTAAAGCACCAATAACCAACCCCAAAGACATGGAGATCTACCAACTTTTTGACAAAATATTCAAAATAATAATCTTAAAGAAGATCAGTGAGCCACAAGAGAACACAGATACTTGACTAAATGAAATCAGGAAAATAATACATGAACAAAATACGAAATTTAACAAAGAGATAGAAACCATAAAAAATCAAACAAATTCTGGAACTGAAATCAGAGCACAATGACTGAAGTGAAAAATTTTATGGAGAATTTCAATGAAAAACTTAATCAAGAAGGCAAAACCAGTGAGATTGAAGACAAGTACTTTTAAATTAACCCAGTAAGAAAAACAAACAAAAAAAGATAGTAATAAAAATGAAGAAAGCCTATATGTCTTATAAAAGAACCTAAAAAGAGAAAAAAATGTATGTATTATGGGAGTCCCACTAGGAACACAGAAAAAGAAATAGGGCAGAAAACTTATTTAAATAAATAATGACAGAAAATTCCCCTAATCTGGAAAGGGAAATGGTATTTCTCAACATAATTCTTGCAGACAAGCAAAGTATGGGGTAATATATTCAAAGTGCTGAAAAAACAAACAAACAAACAAAAACCTGCCAACCAAGAAAACTGTAGCTGCCAAGGCTGCCTTTGAAAATGAAGGAGAGATAATCACTTTCCCAAACGAAAGATTGAGAGCCTATCATCACCAGACCTGCCTTACAAGAAATGCTAAATGGAGTTCTTCAAGATGAAATAAAAAATGCTAACATGAAAAAAAATTTAAAGTATAAAACTCATTATAGAGGTATTAATATTGTCAAATTCAGAATATTCTAATATTGAAATGTGGTGAGTAAATAATATTTCTCCTATAAAAGTTAAAGCACAAAAGTATAAAAATAACTACAGCTACAATATTTTTTAATGTATACACATATATAAAAAATTTAAATTGTGACATCAATATATAAAATGTGAGGGGAGGATTTCAAGTATAAAGTTTTTGTATATTGTTGGTTTTAATTTGTTATTAGCTTAAAGTAGTTGATTATTAATATAAGATGTTTTATGCAAGATTCATTTTTAACCCCCCCCCCAAAAAAAGACCTGGAAGAGATAAACAACATGAAGAGAAATGTATCAAAGCATACCACTACAGAAAAAACAAACAAGCAAACATTAAATCTCAAAGACAGGCAGAGGGAAAAAACAAAGTAAGTAGAAAGCAATCAGAAAATAATGAACAAAATGACAGTAATAAATATTTATAAATAATTATTTTACATGCAAGTGGATTAAATTATTCAGTTTACACAGGGTGGCTGAATGGATAAAAAAAGATCCATTAATATGTTGCCCAGAGAAACTCAATTATTATTTTTTTTATTTTGAACATTAAAATTTATTTAAATTTATCAGTAGTATAATTTTTATTTTTTTATTTGAGTATATTTAAAACACTGTTTACATTAATTTCAGGTGTAAAACATTGTGACTCAACTTTTCTATATATTATGCTATGCTCACCACAAGTGTAGCTACTCTAATTTTAAGCACACGGGCAGAAAGTGAAGGGATGGAAAAAGATATCCTATGCAAATGATGACCAAAAGGAGCATGTGTGGTTATATTTATATTAGACAAAATAAATTTTAAGTAAAAAAATTATCAAGAGAAAAAGGTCACTATATAATGATAAAGGGTCAATTCATAATTAAGATATAAGTATTATAAATAAATATAGACCTAAATTGGGACACCTAAATATTTTTAAAAAATATTACCAGAACCGAAGGGAGAAATAGACATTAATACAATAATAGTAAAGGATCTCACTTTCAAGAATGGATTGCTCATCTAATCAGAAAATCAATAAGGAAATAGCAGATTTGAACAATTCTATAGACCAAATAGACCCAAAAGATATATACAGAGTATTCCATCCAACAACAGTAAAATACAATTTTTTTCAAGGGCATATGGATCAATACTCCAGAATAAATCTTATGCTAGGCCAAAACAGCATCTTAAGAAATCCAAGAAGATTGAAATCTTATCAAGTATGTTTTCTGACCATAAAAGTATGTAACTAGAAATCAATAACAAAAGGAAAACTGAAAAAAATATATATAAATTAAACAAAACGCTGCTGAACAAAAATGAGTCAAAGAAATCAAAAGGAAAATAAAAAGTTATCTTAAACTCTTAAATCACTATATTATACACCAGAAACAAATATAAATCTATATGCTAACTAAATTAAAATAAAAATAGAATATGCCAAAACTTATGGGATGCATTAAAAGCAGCTACAGGAGTAAGTTTAGAGCAATAAATGCTTACATTAAGAAAAAAGAAACAGAGTGCCTGGGTGGCTCAGTTGGTTAAGTGGCTGCCTTCTGCTCAGGTCATGATCCCAAGAGTCCTGGGATTGAGCCTTGCATCAGGCTCCGGAGCCTGCTTCTCCTTCTCCCACTCACCCTACTTGTGCTCTCTCTCTCAAATAAATGAATACAATTTAAAAGAAAAAAGAAACATTTTAAATAAACAACCGAACTTTAAATTTTATGGAAATAATTAAAAAAAATAAACCTAAAGTTAGCAAAAATAAGGTAATAATAAAGATCAGAGCAGAAATAGAGACTAGAAAAATCAGTAAAAATAAGTGTATTTTTTGAGAAGATAAACAAAATTACTAAATCTTTAGCTAGACTAAGGCTAAAAGGGAGGACTCAGAGAAATAAAATTAGAAGTGAAAGAGTAGACTTTCCATCTGGTACCACAGAAACACAAAGGATCATTAGAAACTACCGTGGACATTAATATGTCAATAAATTTGGTAACAAAAAAGAAATGGATATTTTCCCAGAAATTTACAACCTATCAAGACTGAATTATAAAGAAATAGAAGATGTGAACAAATCAATAATGAGTAAGGAGATTGGATGAGTGATCAAAAATATCCCAATAAATAAAAGCTCAGCAATTAATGGCTTCAGTGATGAATTCCATCAAACATTTAAGGGAATATTAATGCCAATTAAAAAATCCTTCTAAAAATATTTCAAAAAATTCAAGAGAAACAAACACCTCCAAACCTCACAGGGCCAGTATTATTTTTTTTAAAGGTTTTATTTATTTATTTATTTTGAGAGAGAGAATGAGAGACAGAGAGCATGAGAGGGAGGAGGGTCAGAGGGAGAAGCAGACTCCATGCCGAGCAGGGAGCCCGATGCGGGACTCGATCCCAGGACTCCAGGATCATGACCTGAGCCGAAAGCAGTCGCTTAACCAACTGAGCCACCCAGGCGCCCGGGCCAGTATTATTTTTATGTCACAGCCAGACAAGGACTGTATAAGAAAAGGAAATTACAGGCCAGTAACTCTAATGAACATAGATACCAAAATCTTCAACAAAACACTAGCAAACCAAATGCAATAGCATGTTAAAAGTGTCAAACACTGTGATCAATGGGATTTATCCCAAGGGGGAAGTGTGGTTCAACATACACAAATCTGTAAATGTTGTTTCACCATATGAAAAGAATGAAGGAGGGCGCCTGGGTGGCTCAGTTGGTTAAGCGACTGCCTTCGGCTCAGGTCATGATCCTGGAGTCCCGGGATCGAGTCCTGCATCGGGCTTCCTGCTCAGCAGGGAGTCTGCTTCTCCCTCTGATCCTCCCCCATCTCATGCTCTCTCTCTCTGTCTCATTCTCTCTCTCAAATAAATAAATAAAATCTTAAAAAAAATTTTAAAAAAAAGAATGAAGGATAAAAGTCATATGATCATTTTGGTAGTTGCAGAAAAATCATTTGACAAAATTCAACATCACTTTTCATCAAAAAAACTCTCAACAAGGTGAGTATGAAGGGAATATACCTCAAAATAATAAAGGCCATATATGACAAGCCCACAGCTAACATCATACTTAATGATATAAAACTAAAAGCTTTTCTGTCAATGACAAGAAGAAAGACATGAATCCCAACTTTCACTACTTCTATTCAATATAGTACTAGAAGTCTTATCCAGAGCAATTAAGCATGAAAAAGAAGTAAAAAGCATTCAAATTCAAAAGTAAGGAGTGAAATTGTCTCTGTTTGCAGATGACATGATCTCATAGACAGCAAACTTCTTATAACTAAAAAAACAAATGCAGTAAATTTGCTGGATACAAAATCAACATAAAAATTCAGTTGTATTTCTATACAGTAACCACAGTGTATCTGAAATAGAAATTATGGCAACAACTCCATTTATAACAGCATAAAAACAATGAAATAGAAATCAATTTAACCAAGAAAATAAGAGATCTGTACCCTGAAAGTTATAAAACACTGAAGAAAGAAATTGAGTAAGACACACCAAAACATGAAAAGCTATCCTGTGTTCATGAATAAGAATTAGAATTGTTAAAATGTCCATACTACCCAAAGCAATCTACAGATCAATGCAATCTCTGCTAAATTCCAATGACATTTCTAACAGAAATATTTATTTTTAAATCCAGAAATCCATATGGAACCACAAAAGACCAAAATAGTCAAAACAATCCTGAGCAAAAACAACAACATGGTCATTATAGTTATCATCATTGTATGTATACTTGAAGAGAGTAAGACAGTAAATCTTAAAAGTTTTCATCACAGGGGAAAAATAACTATTGAGGTGATGGATGTTAACTTACTGTGGTAATCATTTCAAAATATATCTAAGCCAAGTCTTTAGGCTGCCACCTGAAACTTACACAGTGCTGTACATCAATTATATCTCAGTAAAAAATTACCATAAAAATTAAAATAAACTACCATATGATTCAGCAATATGACTTCTGGGTATATACCAAAATGAAATCAAATTAGTATCTTGTAGAGATATCTGCCCTCCCATGCTCATTGCAGGACTATTTACAATAGTCAAGATATAAAAACAACTCAACATCTATCAATAGATGAATGGATAAAGATTATATATATATAAACATACACAATGAAATATTATTCAGCCATTAGAATGAAGTTAATCCTACCATTTGTGACAACATAGATGAACCTTGAGGACATTATGCTAAATGAAATAAGACAAAGTCAGATATTATATAATTTCGTATGTAGAATGTAAAATTTTTAAAAAGTTGAACTCAGAAGCAGATTAAAATGGTAGTTACCAGACTGAGTGATGAGGTAAAGGAGAGATGTTGTCATAGGTTGAAAATTGTAGTTATGTAGGATCAACAAGTCTAGTGAACTAATGCGTGGGAATGGTGACTATGCATAATAATACTATATTGCACAATGGCAATATACCATGAGTGTAGACTCCAGGTAATCTCATCACACACACACACACAAAATGGTAACTATGTGAGGAGATGACATGTGTATCAAAGAGTCATGCTGTATATCTTAAATATATGCAATTTTTATTTAAAATATACATTTAAAAAATGAAATCCTCATATGTATTAAAACATGAATAACTTCAAAGAAAGTAAGCTAAGTGAAATAAGCCAGATCCAAAAGGACAAATATTGTGTGCTTCCAGTTATATGAAGTACTTAGAGGAGCCAAATTCATAGAGACAGAAAGTAGAACAGTGGTTACCAAGGTTTGAGGAAGATAGGCATGGGATGGAGAGTTATTATTTAATGGATACAGTGTTTCAATATGGAATGATAAAAAAAAGTTCTGGAAATGGATAGTGGTGATGGTTGCAAAACAGTGTGAATCTACTTAAAGGCAATTGACCTGTTTAAATTGAACAGTTAAAAGTTATTAAAATGATAATTTTTTGTTTTGTATATTTTCCCATAATTAATATGCTAACATTAGAAGTCTCTTAGGAAAGTTTTTTAAAAAGATTTTATTTATTTATTTCTCAGAGAGAGAGAGCACACAAACAGCGGAAGTGGCAGGCAGAGGGAGAAGTAGACTCCCCACTGAGCAAGGAGCCCAATGAGGGACTCGATCCCAGAACCCTGAGATCATGACCTGAGCCAAAGGCAGGTGCTTAATCAACTGAGCCATCCAGGTGTCCCATAAGTCTCTCAGGAAACTTAAGTCAACAATTTTCTTAAAAAGAAAACCACAGGGACGCCAGGGCGGCTGGGTGGGTCCTTACTCAGCGGGGAGCTTACTTCTCCTTCTCCCTCTGCCCCTCCCCCTGCTTGTGCTCTCTCTCTCTCTGTCAAATAAATAAATAAAATCTTAAAAAGAAGAAAAACACAAAGTAAGAAACATAATTCTTTTAATTATAGAGAATAATCTGATGGCTATCAGGAGGAAGGGGGTGGGGGAGGGGTGAAATAGGTGATGGGGATTAAGGAGTGCACTTGTCAAGGTGAGCTCAGGGTGATGTATGGAACTGTTGCATCATTATATTGTACACATTAAACTAATATAACACTGTATATTAACTAACTTGAATTAAAATAAAAACTTAAATTAAAAAAAAAAAAAAGAAAGAAAACCACAAGCCCCAAATGACATCATTTAGGTTAAGGCCCCAAATCTGTAAACTAAGACTCAATATTTAATTACAGTTTGAACCCCCCAGAAATGTAACCTTTAACCAGTCAACATGGGAATTTCCTGGTCAGCACTATGAAATTTACTGACAGATCCTTTCTGTTCCCTTTAGGAGAATGACCTTGCCCGAAACAATGGATTCTTTGCTAACAGTTTCCTTTTTTCCATTCCCTCTCTACTATTAAAAACCTTTCCTTTTCTATGGCCCTTTGGAGTTCCCCTCTACTTGCTTTATGAGATGCTGCCCAATTCATGAATTAATTAATAAAGCCAATTAGAATTTTTAAATTAATTTGGTTGAAATTTTATTATTTAACAGATTTGGTGGCAGTGGCAGGATCTGAAGCCAACTTCCAGAATGGGGGGACAATGAGAAAAACAATCAGAAAAACAGTACCCACAAACTTTTTATATTCACTATCTTTCTCACTATTTCTGAGGGCTGTAGGTAAGCTCCTTTCAGTTCTGAGCTCTACCCTATTAAGCATTTGAGTTCCTGATACAGCTGACTTTCTTTTACAGGGTGGGTCAGCTTGAGCTGACAAATGATTATGCCCAGAGCCAACTGACCTGGCATACTTGCCTGGAGCTCAGTTGACCTGGCAGTTTTTTTTTTTCCTGGAGCCCAGCTTGCTGGCAGAAGGATCTGCCAGGATCCAAGCCCTTAGTCTTTCAGACTATAATTCCCCAGATGGAAAACCTCAGCAAGTTTCCACAGGAATTAGTGGTGGTGCACACAGGTCCTTCTTGTGGCCAAGACACAGTAACATCTTTTGGCTACTGCTGATATATTATAGTGCACATGTTTGTTTGTCTTGTTTAGTATAAAGGATATTGCTAATGGGGATCTTGGAGGCCAAAAAACCACAAAATTGGTGGGCACATATCAAGCATTTAAAGGCTGTTAGAGTGCTTACCACCTCAAAACAACTTCTGTGATAGGATAAATTGGTCATGGAATGGGTTAGATTGACACTAGGTCACCTGCCAACCTCAAAAAACTTCCATGCAATCAGGTACACACACAGTCCCCAACTGTGCAACATATCCCTTTTAGATATCAGTTCATATTCAAGAGACCCAAAGATTAAGCTAATGGGATCCTTAAATTCCAGAGTTAAGTGTGCCACCTTCCAGCACACTTGCTTATTTTATATCTAAGAACTATAGTCTCAGAAGTTGCAGATATCTAACAGGAGTGGTAATATTTTACTAAGCTCGTTTGGTGTCCTGAGGAAATTGGTTTAGTTATTATCAGGTTGGGAGGCCCAAAATAAGTCCAGACATAAATGTGAGTTGCATTCCATTTGCAGCTAGATACGACTGGACAAAAGTGTATATTAACATTGAAGATGGTGGAATAGGAGGATCCTAAGCTTACATTGTCCCAAATATATGTATATAACAGCCACATCAGTACAATTAACCCAGAAAATGACTTGAAGACTGGTAGAACAGATTCTCCACAGTTAATCATAGAGAGGAAGTCACAACAAAAAGGGTAGGGGGGCAGAGACACAGTCAGGAGTCAAACTTCTGAGGAGACTACCACAAATGGGAGGGACACCACAGGAGGGAGAGGAATAGACCCCATACTAGGCACCCCAGACATGGGGGACCTGCACTGGGAAGACAAGTCCCCATAAAATTTGGCTTTGAAAACCAGTAGGGCTTAATTTCATAAGTTTTTACAATCCATGAAACAAATCTGGTACTTTAAAAATTAGTGAGCTTGGCTCTGGGAAAGCTGGAAGGTGATAAGAAATTAAGTCACCACCCTGAAAGATATAGCACAACAAACAACCCTCCTGAAATACAGCACGGAAGCAGCAGTTTGAGGAGTACTTGGGGTATATATAGGAAGATTTATTTACTAGTCTCAGAACTTGTGCTGAAGGAGCATGGATATTTAAGAGACTTTCCTAAGAACAAAAGAGTTAGCAGACACCATTTCTATCCCTCTCACATCTCCCCAGGCAAGATACAAGGACACCTGTGAGAATCAGCATGAACAATTTCTACATAACATGCTAACACCACATGCCCTGCTAGGACCACTCCAAAGTGACTCACACTGGGGAACAGGAAGTAAGAACAAATATCAGTTTGACTGCAGCCCCCAATATGGGCTGGTGCACACATCTGAACTGATAGCCAATTCCATCCATCAACAAAAACATCACAGAGGCGGCATAGAGAACCTTGTAGTTTGAGGTCACTGCAATACCAACAGACAAACCGGGGCAGACATCTGGTCAGACTACAGGCCCCACCCACCAATGAAAGCATCTCATGGGAAAACAAAGGAAGATCACCCTACACATTGGTGTGACTACACTTCTGGCAAATGGGCTGAGGGCAGGCATTTGGTCTGACACAACTCAAGTACATGAAGGCCCCAGACTGGCCCTTAAACAGCACAGGGATCAAACCCTTCTCAAAATAGGTGAAGAGAGTCATTGCAGCCAACTGGACTGAAGGAAAATTCCACTCAACCACAACAGTAGGGTGAATGCAACACACTTAGGTCAAAAAAAAAAAAAGGCTCTGAAGTGCTTGGTTCTGGGTGAACAGGTACTACAGGGCACTACAGGACCTCATCTTCTTAAGGCCAGTACTTTAAAAAGCAGGAGACATAGTTGACTTTCCTAATACAGAAACAAACACAGAGAGTTAGACAAAATGAGACAAAGGAATATGTCCCATATGAAAGAGCAGGACAAAACCACAGCAGGGAAATGAAGATAAGGGAAATGAAGATAAGAAATATGCCTGGGGGCGCCTGGGTGGCTCAGTCATTAAGCATCTGTCTTCGGCTCAGGTCATGATCCCAGGGTCCTGGGATCAAGCCCCGCATCTGGCTCCCTGCTCCACGGGAAGCCTGCTTCTCCCTCTCCCACTCCCCCTGCTTGTGTTCCCTCTCTCGCTGTGTCTCTCTCTGTCAAAATAAATAAATAAAATCTTAAAAAAAAAAGAAATATGCTTGATAGAAAATTCAAAGTAATGCTCATAAACACATTTACTAACCTTGAGAAAAAAGTGGAGGATCTCAGTGAGACCTTCAACAAAAAGAAAATGTAAATAACCAATCATAGATGAAGACTTGAATACTGAAATTAAAAATACAGTAGATGATGGGGCGCCTGGGTGGCTCAGTTGTTAAGCGTCTGCCTTCGGCTCAGGTCATGGTCCCAGGGTCCTGGGATCAAGCCCCGCATCGGGCTCCCTGCTCCGCGGGAAGCCTGCTCCTCCCTCTCCCACTCCCCCTGCTTGTGTTCCCTCTCTCGCTGTATCTCTCTCTGTCAAATAAATAAAATCTTTAAAAAATAAATACAGTAGATGGAATAATAGTAGACTAGAGGAAGCAGAACAGATCAGCAAGATGGAAGACAGAATAATGGGAAACAACCTAGCTATTGTTTGGTAAAAGGAAAAAAAGAATAAATAATGAGAATAGGGGAAATCAGCGACATCATCAAGCATAATAACATTTGCATTATAGGTATCCCAGAAGGAGGAAAGAGAAAAGGTGGCAGAAAATTTACTTGAAGAAATAATAACTTAAACTTCCCTAATTTGGGGAAGGAGACATATATCCAGATCCAGGATTCACAGAAAGCCTCCAACAAAATTAATTCAAGAGGTCCACACCAAGATACATAATAAAATTGCAAAAAATAGTGACAGAGAATTTTAAAGCCAGCCAGAGATCGCAATTGCATACAAGGGAAACCCCATAAGGATATCAGTTGATTGTTCAGCAGAAACTTTGCAGACCAGAAGAAAGTGGCATGATATATTCAAAGTGCTGAAAGTAAAAATCTGCAACCAAAAATACTCTATCCGGTAAGGTTATCATTCAGAATAGGAGAGATAAAGAGTTTCCTAGACAAACAAAAGGGAAAGGGTGTTATCACCAGTAAACCAGCCTTATAAGAAATATTAAAGGGAATTCTCTAAGTGGAAAGAAAAGGTCATAATTAAGAGTAAAAATTGGAAAAGGAAAAAAATTCACAATTACATACAAACATAATCAAAGTAGTAGATTAATGATTTATAAAATCATTATGGGGATTAAAGCACAAAAGCAGTAAAATCAATTCTATCTATAAAAAACAGTCCAGGCATTTTCAAAATTAAAGGATGCAAATTATGAAATCATATATATAAAACATGGGAAAGGAGATAAAAGTTTAGTGCTTTAGAATGGGTTTAAACTTAAGTGACCATCAACTTAATATCGACTGCTATATGAATAAGATGTTATATATTAACCTAGTGGTAACCATAAAGGTAACCTGCAAAAGTATTCAAAAAATAAAGAGAAAGGAATCCAAGCATATCACTAAAGAAAGTCATCAAGCAAGAGCAAGGAAAAAGTAACAGAGAATAACTACAAAAAACAACTGTAAAACAAACAACAAAATAGCAATAAGTACATACCTATCAGTAATTACTTTGGATGTAAATAGATTAAATAATCCAATCAAAAGCTATTGGATGACTAAATGGATTAAAAAAAAACAAGATCCATCTATATGATGCCTTCAAGAGAATCACTGGAAGCTGAAAAACACATGCAGATTAAAAGTGAAGGGATGGAAAAACATCATGCAAATAGAAGTGAAATAAAGTTGAAGTAATACAATACAACACAATACAATACAATACAATACTTGTAGCAGACAAAATAAAGCAAAAACTATAACAAAAGACAAAGAAGGATACTACATAATTATAAAAGGTACAATCCAAGAAAATATAACAATTGTAAATACTTATGCACCCAAAATGGGAGCACCCAAACACATAAAGCAACTATTTACAACCATAAAGGAAGAAATCAGTAGTAATGCAATAATATTAGGGGACTTTAACACCCATCATACATCAATGGGTAGATCATCCAGACAGAAAATCAACAAAGAAACAGTGGCTTTGAATGACACACTGGACTGGATAGATTTAACACACATATTCAGAACATTTCATCACAAAACAACAGAATACATATTATTTTCAAGTGCACATGTAACAGCTTCTAGAATAGATCACATGTTGGATCACAAAACAAATCTCAACAAATTCAAAAAATTAAAATCATGTCATGCATTCTTTCCAACCACAAAGTTATGAAACTAATATTCGATTACAAGAAAAAATCTGGAAAGAATACAAATACATGGAGGCTAAATTACAAGTTACTAAACAATGAATGGGCCAACCAAGAAATCAGAGAGGAAATAAAAAATATATGGAGACAAATGAAAATCAAAATATAATCATTCAAAACCTTAGGAATGAAGCAAAAGCTATTCTAAGAGGAGAGATTATAGCAATATGGACCTACCTCAAGAAGCAAGAGAAATGTCCAATAAACAACCTAACTTTACAGGTAACAGAGTTAGAAAAAGAAGAAAACACAAAGCTCAAAGCCAGTAAGAGGAAGGAAATAATAAAGATTAGAGCAGAAATAAATGAAATAGAGGCTAAAAATACAATAGAACAGAACAATGAAACCAAGAACTGGTTCCTTGAAAAGATCAACAAAATTGACAAGCCTTTAGCAAACTCATCAAAAAAAAAAAAAAAGGGTGGGGGAGTGGACTCAAATAAAACCAGATATGAAAGAGGAGAAATAACAACTGGAACCATGGAAACACAAAGAATTATGGAAAATTATATGCCAACTGTTTGGCATAGAAATACAAAGAATTTTTAAAAATTATATACAAAATAATTGGGCAACCTAGAGCAAATGGATGAATTCCTAGAAACATAACCTCCCAAAACTGAATCAGAAAGAAATTTAAAAAATTTGAACACATCAATGACTAGCAATTAAATTGATTCAGTAATTAAAAAATTTCCAACAAAATAAGCTTACAGGGAACATACTTCAACATAAAGGCAATATATGAAAAACCCACAGCTATCATCATATTCAGTGCTGTAAAACTAAGAGTTTTTCCTCTAAGATCAGGAAGAAGGCAAAGATGTCCACTCTCTCCACTTTTATTTTACATAGCACCGGAAGTTCTAGCCACAGCTATCAGAGAAGGAAAAGAAAAAGACATCAAATTGGTAAGGAAGAAGTAAAACCTTCACTATTTACAGATGACATGATACTATATAGAGAAAACCATAAAGATTCTACCAAAAAAACTACTGAAACTGAAATTCGGTAAAGTTGCAGGATACACAATTTACATACAGAAATCTATTGCATTTCTATAAACTAATAATGAGGTAGCTGAAAAAGAAACTAAGAAAACAATCCCATTTGCAATTGCAAAAAAAGAATGAAATACTTAGGAATAAACTTAACTAAGGAGGTGAAAGAACTGTACTCCAAAAACTATAAAACATTGATGAAAGAAATTGAAAATGACACAAATAAATGGGAAGATATTCTATGTTCGTGGATTGTGAAAACCAATATTCTGAAAATGTCTATACTACGCAAAGCAATCTATAGATTTAATGCAATCCCTGTCAAATACCAGCAGCATTTGTCACAGAAGTAGAACAGATAATCCTAAAATTTGTATGGAATCTCAAAAGAACTCAAATAGCTAAAGCAATCTTGTAAAAGAAAAACAAAACTGGAGATATCACAATACCAGATTTCAATATGTACTACAAAGTTGTAGTAATGAAAACAGTATGGTACTGGCACAAAAATAGATGCATAGATCAATTGAACCAAATACAGAATCCAGAAATAAACCCATGATTATATTGCCAATTAATCTGCAACAAAAGAGGCAAGATGTACAATAGGAAAAAGACAATCTCTTCCACAAATGATGTTGGGAAAACTAAACAGCTATATGCAAAGTAATGAAACTGGACTAATTTTTTATACCATACACAAAAAGAAATTCAAGATGGATTAAAGACCTAAATGTGAGACCTGAAACCATAAATTTCCTAGAAGAAAACAATAGAGTACTGCCAGTCTCTTTGACATGAACCATATAAACATTTTTCTATATATGTTTCCTCTAGCATGGGCAGCAAAAGCAAAATTAAAGTATTGGGACTATACAAAAATAAAAAGTTTTTGCACAGTAAAAGGCAACCTACTGAATGTGAGAAGATATCTGCAAATAATTTATCTGATAAGGGGTTAATATCCAAAATATATAAAGAAAATCAAGCAGTCAAATTGAAAAATGGGCAGAGGACATGAATAGACATTTTTCAAAAAGGACATACAGATGGCCAACATACAAATAGAAAGAAGCTCAATATCACTAATCATCAGGGAATTACAAATCCAAACAATAATGACATATTATCTCACACCTGTCAGAATGGCTAAAATAAAAAAAAAAAAGTCAACATAATAAGTCAATAACAAGTGTTGGTGAGAATGTGAATGAAAAAAAATCCTTTTGTACTCTTCTTGGGAATTAAAGTAGGTGCAGCCACTGTGGAAAATAGTATGGAGTTTCCTCAAAATATTAAGAATAGAATTGCCATATAAGCCAGTAAATCCACTACTGGGTATTTACACAAAGAAAA
This sequence comes from Mirounga leonina, assembly GCF_011800145.1. Taxonomy (NCBI): domain Eukaryota; kingdom Metazoa; phylum Chordata; class Mammalia; order Carnivora; family Phocidae; genus Mirounga; species Mirounga leonina. Next base: position 534,459 of record NW_023270096.1, read on the forward strand.
TGAAAACATTTATTTGAGAAGATATATACACTCCTATGTTTATTGCAGCTTTATTTACAATAGCTAAGATATGGAAGCAACCCAAGTATCCATCCACTGATGAATGGATAAAGAAAATTGGTATGTATATATGCATTGGAATATTACTCATCCATAAAAAAGAATGGAATGTTGCATTTGCAACAACATGGATGGATCTTGTGGGTATAATGCTAAGTGAAATAAGTCAGGAAAAGACCAATACCATATGATTTTACTCATATGTGGAATTTGAGAAACAAAACAAAGAAGTAAAGGAAAAAAGAGACAAACAAAAAAAGACTCTTAAATATAGAGAGGAAAGTGGAAGTTGCCAGATGGCAGGATGGTGGGTACGGGTAAAATAGGTGAAGGGGACTAAGAATGCATTTATAGTAATGAGCACTGAGCAATGTATAGAATTGTTGAATCATTATATTGAACACCTGAAACTAATATAACATATTATACTTGAATTAAAAAATGTGGGTTAACTTAATTTGTGGCCAGCATCCTACCAAGGTGTTTCCTGTAATTCAGGAGAATTACAACCTAGAAATATAATAACCATTATTTGGAATGTTCCAATTAGATGAAATCACTTAAGAAGTTCAGTTAAAAACAAGGGTCTCCAAATTAAACAGAATGGAATACCTGTTTAAATTGGCAAGCAGAAGCCTCCAAAAGTTTTCAAAATTTCAAAGTAGTTTCATTAAATGATTCATTGAAGAAGCTAATGAAAAATTAAAGATGTAAGAGGCACCTAAACCAAAAGACTATAAGAATGACAAAACTCCGACTGCTCCTCTCTATCCTTTGAATACTCATTCTACTGATCCTCTAATGTTTTCCCTTCTAAAAAGGCTGCACACTGTAAACAAAAAGACTGCAAGTTACTTGCCTTACAGACACCCCCATGTCTACTTTCAAAAGAGGGCCCCCATATGGGCAATTCCCATGGTTGTTAAAACTGAGGGATTTTCTGGTCAAGTGCTATGTTATCTTATTAACAGGGGAATTATTATTAAAGGGAATTATTATTTAAAGGGGAAACTGAAAAATACCAGAGCCTGCAAAGGGGATTTTAGAAAAATTGGCAGAAGGCAGAAAACAGTGTAAATTCTTACCAGAATCTGTTCTTCCAAATCTCTGTAGCACTGTAGCACCCAGTTGAGAGGAAAATAAAATTTCACACTGCCCCTTCCTTTCCAAATCCAGACCCATGGATTATTGATCCTCTCCCAGAGATAGCTATTTTCTTGCTTGTTTCCCACATCAGTTTCATTTGTGTAACTTGGCTTTCTGCCTGCCTAGGATATGCAGGTTGTTGCTTCTTTCATTTGGCTATCATTGGGAGTGACTGTGGATTTGGGGGAGGTAATATCCTCCGTACCCTCTTTGAGGACCCCTCTTACACCAAAGAGGAGTTATTCAGTACAGCCAGAAATATTTAAAATTAAATTTTAAATTAGAACTATGTAGCCAGAGAGTAAAAAGCAAATTGAGGATAATATAGTTGAATAGGTGGATCAACCTATGATGCCATTTAAGTTACAACCCAATTCTTTGGGGGGATGAAAGCAATTTTCCTTATCTTACAAATCTTTACAAAACAAGAGATGCAGCTCTAAAAGCAATTCAAAGTTCACCCATTCCTTTATGAATCCGTTAACTTCCCCTATTTTTCTTAAATGGCTTGTTAATTATTGGCTTTAAAAAACCAAAGTCTTTCCTGGAAAAACTTACATTCTTTCTGTTCATTAAAGTTATATATGTTATTATGTCTTTGAAAGGTAACAAAACCCACAGTCACATGAAACTAAAGGGGGGAAAAAGGGACAAACTGATAAAAGGGCTCTTGTGCCAAACTCTAATAGTCTCCTAAGATGAATTCCAGGGACAAATACAAATACAAATCTTAAAATCTTCTTTACAAATATTAGTAAATATAAGGTCTTTATCTCTGTCTTTGATGTGTGTGTATGTATAAAGTGTTGCATATATATATATATATATATAATATGTTGTAAATGTGAGGTATTTTTTTTACCTCCAGATTGTATTGCTAAAATTAATTTGCCAAAGAACTCTGTTTAGTTGGTTTAAAGGCAAGCACTTGTAAAGATTGGGCATTCTAAAACTTTTAGAAAGATAAAAATTAACAAAATTTTTTTTCAAGTTCATGTGCTAAGGGAAAATATTTATTGGTTTAATTAAAATAGATATGTCTTTAGAGTTAGCAGCATTAAAATTAAAACTTTTATTCTGCCTCGGTATACCAAAAGTCAGGTGAATTGATGTAATCTCTGTAACAAAAGGCTTTTTAAAAAAATCTGGCTCAGGAAAATGACTGAGTTTAATGTCTCATGAAGTTTTTTTGGGTAATCTAAGCATAACTGTTAAAAACAAGCAAATTAAGTAGGTGTAAAAAATATATATTTTTAATTTAGGTAAATTTTAGATAGTCTCCCAAATATTTTTGATAACCTGAAACCTTAAAATTTTGCTGAGTTAGGTTAAATGACAAATCAAGTTAAATTCATTAAATATCTAGATCATTTCCAGATAAGATAAAATAATGATACAGTAACTACTGAACATAGATTTATCTACTTTTGACTTCTTTGTTACAGAGAAACTCAAGATAAATTTGGGTCTGTTAGTAAACAAGTTTTGTGCTTTATTAAAAAATTTTACTTTGAAAAAGTACATTTCTCAAAGTTATAAAATGTATTTATCAATTTGCCAACCTAAGGAATACTGGTGCAACAGACAATTCACAATTGCTTACTTATTAGTTTTCACTAGAAATTAAGGTTCTTAAGAGTTAAAAACATTCTAATAAGGGAAACAACTCTCTATACAAGGAAAGTAAGATGTGTGTTTTTGGTTAAAAAAAAGAAGTATGAGGAATGAAAATACATTTTTGTTGAGGGGAAAAAAAGTTATTTTATCCTAAAATGAGGCTGGTTCTCTAAAGAGAGAATACTCAAGACAAAATCCAAATATGTAAAAAAAGGTTTTAAAAAGTTTGTGAAAAAAATGATCTTTAAAAAGAAATGTTATGTGTGATGAAGGACTAAGATTGGAATACATAAATGCTAATATCAAAAATAACCTGGTACAAAATTAGAATTTGCTTTTCCTCTGTTTACAAAACAAAAGGTTTTTCTAGAGTTTTGATCAGCTTGAGTCTTTTCAACCTGGAACATTCCAAAGGATTTGCTAAACTAATTAGATTTATTTGATATGTTAAATTACATGGGAAACATTGCCAAACAAGAATTAATACTAAGTTTTCTTTGTAAGATTGTGGCACATGCAAATAAAATCCATTCTGCTTTAAAAAAAATGGCCCTTGATTGCCAAATTTTGCTGCCCTGATGTCCTTGAAACATGGCAGTAGTCTGCTCCTTAATCAGAGAAATTAAGATAGGTAAATAATGGCTGCAAATTCAATGGACAGTCTGGGCTATGGGAAGTCCAAGACAACCAGTTGATTCTTCTTAGCTTTCTGATAAAACCCATTTTGTGTCTTTTACATTTCTTCACCCACCATATGGCATTTAAGATGACTCAAATTATAAATATACATGGGTACAGAGACTTCTGTAATATTGCAAAAACAGTCTACCAACAAAGTCTGACTTGTTAGGTCCATAATCCTGGAGAAACTGTTTTTGTTCCCAGAGGCCTCAGATTTCCTCTCTCTGGACACTTAAACACCTGCAGCTAGACTTCCTTTAATTGCCACCTAATGAGGGTTAGCAATATGTACTTGTTTCTGTTTGTGTTTTCCAGATGGTTTGAAGCCTTTCCCTGCCACAAGGCTGATGCCCTCACAATGGGAAAAAACTGTTAAAAATATATTTCCCACTTGGAATATACCTTCTATAATTTCTGGTGATTGAGGCACCCACTTCCCTGGGAAAATCACACAAGCCTTAACAAAAACCATACAAACTTCTTGAAATTCTATCAGTATACCACCTTCTGTTTGATCCCTTGTTGTCTTATGCTACTATGATCATTTACTGTAAGTGTCTGATGTCTTATACTCAAGCCTATCATCAATAGGTTAGAGAAGCCTTACTAGATCTCAATTCATAGAACCCTGTTGGTCACGGTTTAGAGCCTCATGATTAGGTATTCTGGAAGCATTATCAGCAGAAGACAACCTCCAAGTCCCATTGGAAGGAAACTTACCAGGTGGTCCCGATGACTAACACTGCTGCAAACTAAAAGGTATTGAGCCTTGTGTATACATCACACACCAAAAAAAAAAAAAAAAAAAGCTCCACTTGACACCTGGACCTGTGTCCTGCTGGAAACCTCTGAATGAAGTTGACAAGAAAGAAGTAGAAGTAGCTGGTGTCAAGGTAGACTGCATCCACTCAAAACAATGGATTAAGACTTCATACTTTAACTAAACATGAAACCCATTCCTCCTTCCTTTCCTCACCTTTACTCTGGCATTGGCCTAGAAAGGTAATGCCTTCATCTCTATCTCTTGGATCATAGCTAAGGAGGGTAATCTTTGGAATTTGGTGACCTTTTAATTCAGGCTAAGAGAAAATCTAACTGTGCCCCTAATTTTTCACAAGCAAAATAAGACATCTCATTAGTCAACTTCCCCAAATTGGCATTGTCGAGTTGGAAAAGACCTCCCAGGAGGCTTTCATGATTCAGGATTTACTCCTTTGGGCAGGTCACTACTTGCCTGGGTAGGGATAAGTGCAAATGAGGCTATGATCAAGAAATTTACCTTAATTCTTTTTTAAAAAGATTTATTTATTTATTAGATAGAGCACGTGCACAGGGAGAAGAATCAGAGGGAGAGGGAGAGAGAAACCCAAGCAGACTCCATATTGAGTGTGGAGCCCAATGTGCGTCTCTGTCTCATGACCCTGAGGTCACGACCTGAGCTGAAACCAAAGTCAGACACTTAACCAACTGTGCCACCCAAGTGCCCCAGAAATTTACCTTAATTGTTAGAATTCTTTCAAAACCTGCTGCTAAACAATAGCTGCCCCCCAATTCTCAAACTCTGGCCAGTTATTCTTGATAGTAGAATAGCCCTTGATTATCTTTTAGCTAAACAAGGAAGTATCTACTGTAGACAACATCACTTGCTGCACCTGGATTAACACTTTTGGGGAAGTGGAAACTCAATTACATTAGATCACTGAACAAGCTACTTGTCTTAAAAGAGTGATTCCTTCAGTGGGGTCTTTCTTTGATATATTTGATTTTGCTTGGCTTGGGTCTTGATGACATTGGTTTCAAAATGCACTCCAAAGATTGAGAATTATTCTGCTTATAGCAATCATAATAATCCCCCTGGTGCATTATATTCTCTCAAAAGGTTTAAGTGTATGCTTGCAGCAGCTAACCAACAAGCAAATGACCTCCCTAAGATTGGAACATTAAAAGAGGGACAAAAGGGACAAATGACTTAAAATTTTTGAACCTAAAGTTATAACCTGTGAATATCACATACATTGAGCAAAAACATCATGACCTGTGAATATCACACAAAGGATCAACAAAAGCCTTGAGAACTATGGAGCCAGCTGAGAGTGGTGGTAATGTCTTAGATTATCACACCTCTCAATTAAGCTGAGAGTCTCATCAAAAAAGGATTGTTAAAAAGAAAACCACAGAACAAAATGGCATCAATTAGGTTAAGGCCCCAAGTCAGTAAACTAAGATTTAATACCTAACCTAACTTCAGTTTCAACCCCCTAGAAATGTAATCTTTAACCCATCAACACAGGAATTTCCTGGTTAGCACCAGGAACTTTACTGATAGACCCCTTTTCTTTCCATTAGGAGGGCAACCTTGCCTGAAACAATGGATTCTTTGCTAATAGTTTCCTTTTTCCCACTCTCCCTTTATCATTAAAAACTATTCCTTTTCTGTAGTCTTTCGGAGCTCCTCTCTACTTGCTAGATGGGATGTTGCCCAATTCATGAATTGTTTAATAAGGACAATTAGATTTTTTAAATTTACTATTTGAATTTTTGTTAACAGTTGAAATGGTTGATTTTTTAAAAAAATATCAGTATTAGTGCAAAATTAAGTCTTTGGTGTAATAGTGAGGTGTTTTAAATATCAAAATAAGATAAATTTGTTCAATGTAGTCATAATAGCTGAAATACTTTTTTTTATTTTTTTTAAAGATTTTATTTATTTATTTATTTATTAGAGAGGGAGCGAGAGAGAAACAGAGTGAGAGGGGAGAGGGTCAGAGGGAGAAGCAGGCTCCCCGCTGAGCCAGAAGCCTGATGTGGGGCTCGATCCCAGGACTCCGGGATCATGACCTGAGCCGAAGGCAGTCGCTTAACCAACTAAGCCACCCAGGCGCCCCTAGCTGAAATACTTTTAAAAATAAATAAAATACATAAAAAAATAAGTACTTTTAAAAATAATAGGACAACTCTTTTTAACCTACTTATAAAATTATCCCAAGTTTACAAATAACTTGTTTGGTATTCTATATGTTCTTTTTATGAGTTAAAAACTTTATTGCCTTTTTAAACAAAATATAGATATTTTCAACACTTACTCTCTTGAATTGTTTTCTGTCCTGTCATTCAGTCGTGATTCTCCTGAAAAGAAGTGTTTAGGCAAGAAGGCTTGGTTGCTAAGCAGAGTGTAGCAGGAAGCTTCAACTGTAAAGTTACTAAGGTATGTCCTTTATTATTGAAATTATAATAATAATACAACACAACCAAAATTCTAATTTGACAGCATAAGCCTGTGTTTGAAAGCTTGAGTTCAGATTTGAGTCTGTGGAAAGAGTTTTTCAATGTCTTTTGATTACAAAATCGAAAAAGTTTATGAATAAAATTGTGCTAGTTTCAGGAATTATTCAGTGGGCTGTCCTGAATATACTTGACATTTTCCTTCACTGTATGTATGTACGTGTGTATGTATTTTATGTATGTTTAAAAATACTGGCTTTATAAAAATGCTGTCTTCATCTTTCTGTCATCTCATAACTATGTTTTTTGGAATTGTGAGATTGCCATAACAATACTTTCCCTTTTTGTAGCATTTTCATATTTATTATCTAATTTCATGTCAATCTTACAACCACTAACGGAAGATAAAGCAGCTTTTCTGACCTTTCTTTTTTAACTGAGAGACTGAGTATCTTAAACTTAAAGCTAAAGTCCCTAACAATCAGGGACTTTGAGATCTCCCAGTCTGAGTTTTTTCTATTACAAATGAGGAAGCTGAGGACCAAATAAGTCACATAGCTGGAGAAGTAATTTCCTTGGTAACACAGCTATTTATTGCAGATCTGGGACTAGAATATAAGCCTCCTAAATCCTAGTCTAACATGCTTGACACAAGCCAGATGCTGTCCCTAAATAATAGTTGTAGATTAATAAGTACAAACATTTTATTAATTTCCTAAAAATTTCTGTATTGGAGAGGTTAAATAGATCAGAACATATGTAAACTTCAGTTTTATTTATTTTTTTATGATTATTTATTTATTTATTTATTTATGTATTATTTGTCAGAGAGAGAGAGAGCACAAGCACGGGGAGAGGAGGCAGAGGGACAAGCAGGTTCCCTGTGGAGCAAGGAGGCCGGAATGGGACTAAATCCCAGGACCCTGGGATCATGACCCGAGCCAAAGGCAGATGCTCAACTGACTAAGCCACCCAGGCATCCCTAAACTTCAGGTTTAAATTACCTAATTTAGTACATAAGAATAAATATTCATTTAGCAAACATTTACTGAATACATGATATCATGATGATACTAAATGCCAGGAATAAAAGATGAATAAGACACAGACCATTTTAAACACAAACTCCACATTTACAATTTAGTAGGAGGAAGGCATATAACTGTAGAGCTCTGTATTAGTTTTCTGTTGCTGTATAAGAAATTAGCACAAATTTAGCAGCTTAAAGCAATATACATTTATTTTCATACAGTTTCCTTGGGTCAGGAATCTGGGCATAGTTTAGTGGGGTGCCCTGCTCAGGGTCCCCTAAGGCTGCAATCAAGTGGTCTGCTGGGGCTGAAATTTCCTCTGAGGCTCAGCACTCTCTTCTAAGCTCATGTGATTGTTAATGGAATTAATTTTTTGCAGCTATAGAATTTATGGTGGCTTACTTCTTCAAAGTCAGCAGGAAGGAGGGGTTGTAGGTTAAGATGGGGACACTATGTTTGCCTCATCTCTTGAATACAGCTAGATAAATACTAAATCATTCTGAACAGCCAAGAAATTGATCTGAGGACTAAGAGAACTAACTGCAAAACTAGAGGGAGAAGAGAGGCCACATTGTGGAAGATAGGAGGTGCAGAGATGTGATGTGAGGGAGAAAAGAATCATGGCTACTGCAGAGGAGAGAGAGCTTTGATCACGGAGGGAGGAGAGGGAGAGAGAGAGCAGAGCACAGGGGATTGCACAAGAAAAATACTTCCCCAAAACCACTGGGGGAAAATGAGAGGGGTTGATTATTTTCCCCACTGGGAAAATGGGAAGGGCTGATTATGGTGAGTTTTTACAACCAGCAGAGCTCAAAGACAAGTTTTAGAAGTCCATGCCATGGCTGGTGTGAGGCCAATGGGTGAAGTGGTGCTCCTGTGGAGGAGGGCAGAGGACCAGGAATGGACAGTGTGGTCTGAGGATGTCCCAGGCTGCACTGAGAGACAGTTACACTTCTTGGGGTGCATTTGGGAGAAATGACACTGCTTCTCAGGGTACAAAAGAGCTGGTAGGTGACATTTCACTGCCCTGTTCCTTAGCATAGGGGCAGAGGCACCTGTTGAAGGCAGCTAATGTGGTGTTGGCATTTTGCTGTGCTATAAACTCCATGCTCCTATGCATTTGTGTGACTACCCTAATGGACAAGCTGGCACCAGACTCAGAGTGGCAAGACCCTCTGCCAGAGGATCTGCATGGGTCCACACCACACCAGGCCCCTAAAATTTGGAGTTTTGAAACTCAGCCAATGTGCCTGAGTTAAACAGGAGCACTATGCTGTGGGGTGGGAAGACAGCCAGGACACAGGGTGAAGGCAGGGATCTGAGGAATCCCTGAGACACTTGAGGGGAGATTGTTCACTCTTCTGTGAGGGCTTCTTGGACAGCAGGATGAGGGAGCGAGTTGGTACCATTTTTCTTCCCTGTCAATCAGCATGGACAAACTTCAGTGAGCAGCACATTGCCCACAGTGGAGGCTTGAGCTGCTTACACCAAGCCCCATATCCTTGCACTCTGCAGGTGTTTCTGTACTAGGGCAAGTATGCCTGAGAGCCAGAGCAGCAGCAGGCCTCTCTCCAGGAAGACCAGCATGAACCCCCTCACGTGCACCAAGTCTACTGACCATAGAGTGCTAAAAATCTTCAGCTCTGGTGGAAATAGGATCAGGCTTATCTTTTTTTTTTTTTAAGATTTTATTTATTTATTTGACAGAGACAGAGACAGTGAGAGCAGGAACACAAGCAGCGGGAGGGGGAGAGAGAGAACCAGGCTTCCCCCCGAGGAGGGAGCCCAATGTGGGACTCGATCCCAGCACCCTGGGATCATGACCTGAGCCGAAGGCAGATGCTTAACGACTGAGCCACCCAGGAGCCCAGGATCAGGCTTATCTTAACAAGCAGACCAGAGCATAACTATTTAAAATGTTGCACACAATAGACAAGGTCTAAACAATCCCCATGGCAGACAAGGAGAAGTGCTGCAGAGGACTGACCTGAGGGAAAGAGCCACCAAAACTCAATAGCAGAGTGCACAGAGCACACACCAGAAACACTTTCTGAAGCACCAGGCCCTGGATAGTATATGACCTATTTTTCATAAAGCCATTATTCTCAGGAGCAGGTAACATAACAGACTTCCTAGCATAGAGAAGACAGAGATATAGTCAAAATGCCAAGACAGGGGAATACATCCCAAAAGAAATAACAAGAAAAGTGACAACCAGGGATCTAATCGAAACAGATATAACTAATATGCCTGATCCAGAATTTAAACCAACAATCATAAGGATACTAGGTGGGCTTGAGAAAAGCATAGAAGACACTATGGAGTACCTTACCAAGGACATAAAAGATCTAAAAACTAGTCAGGCCAAAATAAAAAATGCTATGACCAAGATATGAAACCAGCTGGATATAATGACTACAGGATTGAAGAATCAGAAGAATGAATAAGTGATATAGAAGGTAAAATTATGGGGAAAAAAGGAAACTGAAGAGAAGAGGGAAAGAAAAATATTGAATCACAAATGTAGACTTAGGGAACTTAGTTAATCCATAAAGTATAACATTCTTATCTTATGAAACCCAGAAGCAGAAGAGACAGAAAAGAGGACAAAAGGTTTATTTGAGCAAATTATACCTGAAAACTTCCCTAATCTTGGAAAGAAAACAGACATCCTAATCCAGGAGCTACAAAGAACTCCCAACAAAATCAACCAAAGGAGGCCAACACAAGACATGTAAATAAATTTGCAAGATACAGAGATAAGAAAAAAACCCTAAAAGTGGCAAGTGAAAAAAAATCATTAACTTACTAGGGAAGACAAATAAGTTTAGCAGGAGACATCTTCACAGAAACTTGGTAGGCCAGAAGGGAGTTCCAAGATATATTCAACATGCTGAATGGGAAAAAATATGCAGCCAAGAACACTTTACCTTACAAAGCTGAGATTCAGAATTGAATGAGTTTTCCAGACAAACAAAAAGTAAGGGAGTCCGTGACCACTAAACCAGCCCTGCAAGAAATATTAAAGGGAACTCTTTGAATTTGAAAGTAAGACCAAAACCAACAAAGACTAGAAAGGAACACAGAAAATCTCCAGAAACAACAACTTTACAACTAAAACAATGGCCCTAAGTTCATATCTATCAGTAATCATTCTGAATATAAATGGACTAAATGCTCCAATCAAAATACATAGGGTATCAGAATGGATAAGAAAAATAAGACTCATCTACATGATGCCTACAAGAGACTCACTTTAAATCTAAAAATACCTACAGAATGAAAGTGAGGGTATGGAGAACCATTTATCATGGTAATGGAGTTGAAAGAAAGCCAGAGTAGCCATACTTATGTCAGATAAGCTAAATTTTAAACCAAATACTGTAAAAAGAGATGAAGAAGAACAATTTATCATAATTAAGGGATCTATCCAATAAGAAGATCTAACAATTGTAAATATTTATGCTCCCAACTTGGAAACAGGAAAATATATAAATCAATAAATAAGAAACAAAAAGGAACTCATTGATAACACAATAATTGCAGGGGACTTTTACACCCCACTTACATTAATGGACAGATCATCTAAGCAGAAAATCAACAAGGAAACAATGGCTTTGAATGACACACTAGACCAGATGGACTTAACAGATATAATCAGAGCATTTCACCCTAAAGCAGCAGAATACACATTCTTTTAAAGTGCACATGGAACATTCTCCAGAATAGCTTGCATACTGGTTCACAAATCAGCTCTCAACAAGTACAGAAAGTCTGAGATCATAACATCCATATTTTCAGACCACAATGCTATGACACTTGAAGTCAACTACAAGAAGAAATTTGGAAAGACCTCAAATACATGGAGGTTAAAGAACATCTTACTAAGGGATGAATGGGTTAACCAGGAAATTAAAGAAGAAATGAAGAACTACAGGGAAACAAATGAAAATGAAAACACAACAGTCCAACACCTTTGGGATGCAGCAATAGCAGTCACAAGAGAAAAGTATATAGCAACATAGGCTCAACTCAAGAAACAAGAAAAAATCTCAAAAAAAAAAAAATCTCAAATACATTAGTTAACTGTACACCTAAAGAAACTAGAAAAGGAAGAGCAAATGAAGCCTAATGCCAGCAGAAGAAAGGAAATAATAAAGATTAGAGCAGAAATCAATGATATAGAAATAAAAAAAAAAAACAGTAGAACAGATTAGTGAAACAAGGAGCTGGGTCTTTGAAAGAACTGATAAAATTGATAAACTCACAGCCAGACTTATCAAAAAGAAAAGAGAAAGGACTCAAATAAATAGAATCATGAATGAGAGAGGAGAGATCACAACCAACAGTACAAAAATACAAACAATTATAAGAGAATATTATGAAAAATTATATGCCAGACATTGGGCACTGAAAGAAATTCCTAGAAACATAAAACTACTAAAACTGAAAGAGGAAGAAATAGAAAATTTGAACAGACTCATAACCAGCAAAGAAATGAAATCAATAATCTCCCAACAAACAAAAGTCCAGGGCCAGAGGACCTCACAGGGGAATTCTACCAGACCTTTAAAGAAGAGATAATACTTTTCCTCTCAAACTATTCCAAAAAATAGAAATAGAAAGAAAACTTCCAAACTCATTCTATGAGGCCAGCATTACCTTGATTCCAAAACCAGACAAAGACCCCACCAAAAAGGAGAATTATAGGCCAATATCCCTGATGAACATGGATGCAAAAATTCTCAACAAGACACTACCAAATCAAATCCAATAGTACATTAAAAGTATTATTCACCATGATCAAGTAGGATTTATCAAGTGGGGCAGCAGGGCTGGTTGAATATTTGCAAATCAGTGTGATACAACACATTCATAAAAGGAAGGATAAAAACCATATAATCCTCTCAATAGAGGCAATAAAAACTTTTGACAAAGTACAGCATCCATTCTTGATATCTCAGCAAAGTAGGGATAGAGGGAACATACTTCAACATCATACATCATAAAGGCCATATACAAAAGACCCACAGCTAATATCATCCTCAATGGGGCAAAACTGAGAGCTTTACTTCTATGGTGAGGAAGAAAACAGGGATGTCCACTCTCATGATTGTTATTTAACATAGTACTGGAAGTCCTAGCCTCAGCAATCAGATATCAAAAAGAAATAAAATCCATCAAAAATCACCAATGGGGCGCCTGGGTGGCTCAGTTGGTTAAGCAACTGCCTTTGGCTCAGGTCGTGATCCTGGAGTCCCAGGATCGAGTCCCACATCGGGCTCCCTGCTCAGCGGGGGGTCTGCTGCTCCCTCTGACCCTCTTCCCTCTCGTGCTCTCTGTCTCTAATTCTCTCTCTCTCAAATAAATAAATAAAATCTTTAAAAAAAAAAGAAAAAAAATCACCAATGAAGAGGCTCGTGGGTGGGGCAGTTGGTTAAGTGTCTTACTCTTTGCTTCAGCTCAGGTTGTGATCTCAGGCTCATGAGACTGAACCCTGTGTAGGGCTCTGCACTCAGTGCAGAGCCTACTTGAGATTCTCTCTCCCTCTTCCTTTGCCCCTCCTGCTCATTCTCTCTCTCTCTCTAAAATAATGAATAATTTTTTTAAAAAAATCAGCAAGGAGGAAGTCAAACTTTCCTCTTTGCAGATGACATGATACTCTATATAGAAAGCCTGAAAGATTCCACCAAAAAGTTTCTAGGACTAATAGGTGAACTCAGCAGAGTACCAGGAAACAAAATCAATGTGCAGAAATCTGTAAACCAATAATGAAACAGCAGAAAGGGAAATCAAGGAATTGATCCCATTTACAATTGCACCCCCCAAAAAAGTGAGACACCTAGGAATAAGACTAACCAAAGAGGTAAAAGATTTGTGCTCTGAAAAAAAAAAAAAATTCGTGCTCTGAAAACTACAGAACACATATGAAAGGAATTGAAAATGACACAAAGAAATGGAAAAACAGGGGCACCTGGTGGCTCAGTCAGTTAAGTGACTGCCTATGGCTAAGGTCATGATCCCAAGGTCCTGGGATCGAGTCCCATGTCAGGCTCTCTGCTCAGCAGGGAGTCTGCTTCTCCCTCTCACTCTGCCTGCTGCTCTGCCTCCTTGTGCTCTCTCTCCCCTCCATGTCAAATAAATAAATAATATTTTTTAAAAAGAAATGAAAAAAACATTCCATGATTATTGATTGGAAGAACAAGTAATTTTAATATGTCTACAGTGCCCAATGGAATCTACACATTTAAAGCAATCCCTATCAAACTACCACCAGGATTTTTCACAGAGCAAGAACCAACAATCCTAAAATTTGTGTGGAACCAGAAAAGTCCCCAAATAACCAAAGAATCTTGAAAAAGAAAAGCAAAGTGGTGGCATCACAATTCTGGGATTCAAGCTGTATTAAAAAGCTGTAGTCATCAAGATAGTAGATGGCACAAAAACAGACACGCAGAACAGAATAGAAAACCCAGAAATGGACCCACAAATATATAGTCAACTAATCTTTGACAAATCAGGAAAGAATATCCAATGGCAAAAAGACAGGTTCTTCAAGAAATGGTGTTCCCAACACCATTGGATACTGGATAGCAATATGCAGAAGAAGGAAACTGGATCACTTTCTTACTTAAAAAAAAAAAAAAATTCAAAATGGATGAATGACCTAAACGTGAGACAGGAAACCATCAAAATCCTAGAGGAGAAGCCAGGCAGCAATCTCTTTGCTCTTGGCTGTAGCAACTTATTAGACATGTCTCTGGCAGCAATGGAAACAAAAGCAAAAATGAACTATTGGAACTTTATCAAGATAAAAACTTCTGCACAGTGAGGGAAACAACAAAACTAAAAGGCAACCTACAAAATGGGAGAAGATGTTTACAAATGACATATCTGATAAAGGGTTAGTATCCAAAATGTATAGAGAACTTATACTCAACACCAAAAAAACAACAAAAACAACAACAAAAAACCCCAAATAATCCAGTAAAGTAATGGGTAGAAGACATGAATAGACATTTTTCCAAAGAAGACATATAGATGGCTAACAGACACATGAAAAGATGATCAACATCACTCATAATCAGGGAAATACAAATCAAAACCACAGTAAGATACCATCTCACACTCGTCAGAGTAGCTAAAATTAACAACCTAGGAAACAACAGATGTTAGCAAGGATTTGGAGAAAGGGGAACTCTCTTGTACTATTGGTGGGAAAACAACCTGTGTAGCCACTCTGGAAAACAGTATGGAGGTTTCTCAGAAAATTAAAAATAGAAATACCCTAGGACCCTGAAGTTTTACTAGTAGGTATTTACCCATAGGGTACAAAAATGCTGATTCAAAGGGACACATTCACCCTGAGGTTGATAGCAGCATTATTAACAATAGCCAAATTATTGAAACAGTCCAAATGTCCATCAAATGATGGATGGATAAGGAAGATGTGGTATATATACATATATATAATGGAATATTATTCAGCCATAAGAAAGAAAGAAATCTTGCCATCTGCAGCAACATGGATGAAGCTGAAGTGTATTATGCTAAATGAAATGTCAGTCAGATAAAGGCAAATACCATATGATTTCACTCATATGTGGAATTTAAGAAACAAAAATATGAATGTAAGGGAATAAAAAAGGGATGGAGGCAAACCATAAAGGACTCTTAACAATAGAGAAAAAACAGTGTTTCTGAGGGAAGTTGTGTCAGGGAGGGTCTAAATGGGTGATGGGTATTACAAAGGGCACTTGTGATGAGCACTGGGTGTTACATGTGTGTGATGGATCACTAAATTCTACTCCTGAAACTTATATTACAGTATATGTTAACTAATGAGTATTTTTTTTAAGATTTTGTTTATTTATTTGACAGAGTGAGCGAGAGAGAGAGCATGAGTGGGGAGGAGGGGTAGAGGGAAAACCAGATTTCCTGCTGAGCAGGAATCCTGATGTGGGATTCAATCCCCAGACTCTGGGATCATGACCTGAGCTGAAGGCAGACACTCAACTGACTGAGCCACCCAGGTGCCCCACTAATGAGAATTTAAATAAAAACTTGAAACAACAACAACAACAAAAATCCAACAGGAAGGAGAATCTCTGGTCCTTTAGGTCTCTGACCTCTAGATCTATTTTAAAAGTCATCTGATTAGGTCAGGCCCACCTACAATGTATCTCTCTTAATTAACTTAAAGTCAACTGGTTAGGGAATTAAATAATATCTGAAAGTATCCCTTCCCTTTTGCCATATGCTATAACCTAATTGTGGGAGGTATATACAGTATACCCACAGACCTATCCACATTCATTAAAAAGGGGATTATACTGGGCATGTACACCATGGGGTGGAGAGATCTGGGGGCAGAGTTTAAATTTTACCTACCACATTTGCAATCTAGTCACAGATTAAAAATTGACTTTAAATCTAATAAGCAATGTTCATCTAACATAGCTTTACTTCTGATTAATAACTACATTTTATTTAAATGTATCAATAAAAGTTAGCAATTATTTATGTTTAAATTTCATTAAGTTTTAATTACAAAGTATTGTAAAAGTACACTCATGCAAAAATTATTTAAGCATTAAGGGTAATGCTCAGGTTCCTTGGATGGTAACCCATAATTCTAATCACTTCCTCCAGAGGATGTCACTTAATAATTTGGTGCAGATCCTTTCAGACCTTTACTCATTCATTTTAAAATTCATTTATACCTGTAAATATGTATAGTATCATTTTATTCATAATTAATACATGAATAAGATCATATCGAGCACATTGTTTTGCATTTTGTCTTTTACTTGGCAATATGACTTTACTTTTTCCCATGCTGGCCCAGATAATTTCACCCAATTTTTTTTTTAAGATTTCATTTATTGGAGAGAGAGAGAGCACAAGAGGGGGGAGGAGCAGAGAGAGAAGGGAGAAGCAAACTCCCCGTTGAGCGGGGAGCTCAGTGGGGCTTGATCCCAAGACCATGATTAGATCATGACCTGAGCTGAAGGCAGACGATAACCGACTAAGCCACCCAGGCACCCTTCACCTAATTATTTTAAAACTATTATATAATTTGCTTTACATTTATTTTGCCATTTCCCATTGTGGACACTTAGCTTGTAACTTTTTACAATTTCAAATACTGCTGCAGGAAGCATCCTTTTGCCTATATTTAAGTGTGTCTCTAAAGTAGATAGTGAAGTGAAATTGTTGGGTCATAGTAATGCACTTATATTTTTTCTACACTGTATCAAGTTAATTGGTATTCATATCCATTCCTTTTTGTGTTTTTGGACTATGGTCTCTTATTTTAATTATTATGTTCAATTAGTCACTGTGTACTACATCGTTAGTTTTTGATGTAGTGTTCAATGATTCATTAGTTGCGTATAATACCCAGTGCTTGATGGAATTAATCATCCTTATTGATTCAAACACTGCCCCTTACTTTGTGCATATCTGTGCATGTCTCTTTCATACTTCATCTCCTGTTTTATTTATCCACCTCTCCAATCTCCTTTTAGCACACACACCTATATATTTAATGTATATTCTCCTTTGTATATTCATTTACATAATAATAAAATATATAGCATTTTATTTTGTTTCATAAACTTACATAAACAGTATTTACTGCACTTATTTATTTTGCACTAAACAATTTTCTGTTTTATTATGGTACAATTTATACACTGAAATTCACACTTTTTAGGTGTACAGTTCTATAAATTATGAAAAACTTATATAGTTGTTTAATGACCACCATAACCAAGATGTCAGTTAATTATGTCATCACCAAAGGATTCCTCAGGCAAATTTGTATTCATCTCCTCCCTTCATCCCTATCCCCTAGCAACCACCTATCTGTTTTCCCATATGACAGTTTTGTCTTTTTCAGAATGTCATATAAATGGAAGCATGCAGAATGTAGCTTTTTGATTCTTGCTTCTTTTACTTCAGATCATACTTAGAGATTCATTTGCGTTGTGGTATGTATTAGTAATTTATTCTTTCTTTTTTATTTCTGAGTTTATTTCATTGTATGATGTATCCCAATTTGTTTCTCTGTTTCCCAACTGAGGAACATTTGAGGAACAGAGATTTTAATGATTATGGACATAGCTGCTGTAAACATGCACATACAGGTTTTTGTAAGAGCACATGTCTTCATTTTTCTTAGGTAAATACCTAAGAGTAGGATTGCTAGGTTTTATCATAAGAGTATGTTGAACTTTATAAAAAAAATCTTCCAATCTGTTTTCCAAAGTGGCTGAACCATGTCATATTTGCAACAAGGTATGGGGGTTCCAGTTATTTTTCATCTTTGCCAAACTGATTATGTCAATGATTTTTATTGTTGCCATTCTAATAAGGGGTAGTGACATCTCATTGTGTGTTTCACTTGTATTTCTCTAAAACCAGTGATGTTGAACATCTTTTCATGTGCTTAATTTCCATTTGTATACCTTCTTTGGTAAAATGTTACAACTTTTCTTCATTTTTCAATGCTGTTTGGTTTTTTTATTATTATATTTTGATTTATTTATATATGTTCTAGGTACAAGTCATTTATGAGATATGTGTGCTCTGCAAATATCCACCCCCCGCCCCCAGGTTGTGGATTATTTCATTTTCATAGCAGTATATACCAAAGAGCAGGACTTTTTTTAACTAGAATTTTTTTACAGCAGTTTTAGGATTATAGAAAAATTGTGCAAAAAGTAGAGTTCGCATATACTTCCTCTCCCTACCTCTACACAGTTATTCCTATTTTTAATATTGTTTTTAAAAGTTTTTAATTTATTTTTTATATTAAAATATACTGTATTGTTAGTTTCAGTGATAGAATTTAATGACTCATCAGTTGTATACAACATCCAGTATTCAATACTTCAAGTGCCCTTCTTGAAACAGATCCCCCAGTTACCCTATCTGCCCACCCACCTCCATTCCAGCAACCCTCAGTTAGTTTCCTACAGTTAAGAGTCTCTAACGGTTTGTCTCCCTCTCTGTTTTCAACTTATTTCATTTTTCCTTCCCTTCCCCTATGTTAATTTGTTCTGTTTCTTAAATTCCATATATGGGTGGAATAATATGGTATTTCTGTTTCTCTCAGTGACATATTTCACTTAGTATAATAGCCTCTAGTTCCAACGACATAAACCAAAACCATAACCAAAAAACATATATATATATGGTTTTTTAACTTATTTTTTATTTAAATTCAATTAGTCAATATATAGTATGTCATTTGTTTCAGATGTAGTGTTCAATAATTCATCAGTTGCATATAGCACACAGTGCTCATCATATCATGTGCCCTCCTTAATGCCCATCACCCAATTACCCAATCCCCCACCCACCTCCCCTCCAGCAATGCTCAGTATCTTTTCCTATAGTTAATAGTCTCTCAGGGATTTTCTCCCTCTCTGATAACTTCCCAATCAGTTACCCCATCCCCCAACCCACCTCCTCTCCAGCAACCCTTAGTTTGTTTCCCATAGTTAAGAGTCTCTCATGATTTGTCTCTGATTTCTTCCCAGTTTTCCCTCCCTTCCCCTATGATCCTCTGTGCTGTTTCTTATATTCCACATATGAGTGAAACCATATAATTGTCTTTCACTGATTGACTTATTTCATTCAGCATAATACCCTACAGCTCCATCCACATCGATGTAAATATTAAATATTCATCCTTTCTGATGACTGAGTAATATTCCATTGTATATATACACACACATATATACCACATCTTCTTTATCCATTCATCTGTCAACGGATATCTCAGCTCTTTCCACAGTTTGGCTATTATAGACATTGCTGTTATGAACGTTGGGGTGCAGGTGCTCCTTCAGATCACTACATTTGCATGTTTGGGGTAAATACCTAGTAGTGCAATTGCTGGGTCGTAGGATAGCTCTATTTTTAACTTCTTGAGGAACCTCCATGCTGATTTCCAGAGAGGCTGTGCCAGTTTCATTCCCAAGAGTGTAAGAGAGTTCCTCTTTTTCTGCATCCTCGCCAACATTTGTTGTTTCCTTTCTTGTTAATTTTAGCCATTCTCACTGCTGTAATGTGGTATCTCATTGTGGTTTTGATTTGTATTTCCCTGATGACAGTGATGTGGAGCATTTTCTCATGTGTCTGTTCACCATTTGTATGTCTTCTTTGGAGAAATGTCTGTTCATGTCTTCTGCCCATTTCCTGACTGGATTTTTTGTTCTTTGGGTGTTGAATTTGATAAGTTATTTATAGATTTTGGATACTATCCCTTTCGCTGATAAGTCATTTGCCAATATCTTCTCCAATTTCATAGGTTGCCTTTTAGTTTTGTTGACTGTTCTCTTTGCTGTGCAGATTTTTATCTTAATGAAGTCCCAATAGTTCATTTTTACTTTCATTTCCCTTGCCTTTGGAGACATATCTAGCAAGAAGTTGCTGTGGCCAAAGTCAAAGTGGTTGCTGCCTGTGTTCTCCTCTAGGATTTTGATGGATTCCTGTCTCACATTTAGGTCTTTCATCCATTTTGAGTTTATCTTTGTGTATGGTGTAAGAGAGTGGTCCAGTTTCATTCTTCTACATGTGGCTGTCCAATTTTCCCAGCACCATTTATTGAAGAGACTATCTTTTTTTCCATTGGATATTCTTTCCTGCTTTGTCAAAGTTTAGTTGACCATAGAGTTGAGGGTCCATTTCTGGGTTCTCTATTCTGTTCAATTGATCTGTATGTCTGATTTTGCGTCAGTACCATAGTGTCTTGATGATTACAGCTATGAAATACAGCTTGAAGTCACTGAGTTCCTTAAGACTACTGTCATGTTGCATAATTTTCCTTTCTCTCTTTTATTCAACTTCATTACTTTCCATTACTTTATCTTCTAGGTGTTTAATTCACTCCTTTGCTTCTTGAAGCCTGCTGTTCATTGCATCAAGCCTGTTTTCCATCTCATTTATTGCATTCTTCATCTCTGATGGTTTCTTTTTTAACTCTTTCATCTCTCTCTTAAGAGTCTCACTGATATCTTCTATTTTATTTTCTTAAGTCCAGCCACTATTTTATATGATTGTTGCTTTAAATTCTCAATTAGGCATGTTACTTATATCTGTTTCACTTAGATCTCTGGCTGTGGCCTTATCTTGTTCTTTCATTTGGATAAATTCCCTTATCTTTGCATTTTGTCTATGTCTCTGTCTTCTCCGTTAGAAAAGTCAGTTATGTCTCCTGCTTCTGAACGTAATTGCCTTATGAAGTAGAATTTGTAGTGCCCAGGGAAGTGTCTCTTTTGTGTGCTGCCTGTGCTCTTCCATTGTGTTTTGGCTGCTCTATCGTTAGGCCAGTCATCTGCAGAGGCTCTCCTTGCTGTGGTCAGTGTTTCATCCCTGTCCTGAATGTGCTGAGTTTTTGCTAGGTGTGCTCTGGTCTGCTTGTGATTTGAAGCCCTACAGAACTCTCTGGTCAGGACAGCTGGTTTGGACAGGTTGTGTTTTTTTTTTTTTTTTCCTAGTCTTCTGGGGGAGAGGCCTCCCATGCTGGAACTCAGAAAGGCAGTTCTGCCAAGGTACATGGGAATGGGGTTTGTGTAATCATGTTAGGCCATCAGTGTCATTAGTGCTGTGCTCCTTTTTGCAATTGGCTCTGTGTTTATTCTGAGGGTCATAGCAGGGGATGTTTATGCTGAGGAGCAGGGGAGGGAAATGGTACTTGCCCACTCCTTTCTTCCCAGTGAGGCATCTCTGTGAATGCTGCCTCTCGGAGTCACACTCTGAGAAGATCGAATCATCTCCCCTTTGTGTGCCACAGGCACTCTTCAGATCACTGTTTCTGTGATGTCTGCCCCTGGGTTGTGTCCCTGCTTTGTCTTGAGGATCAGTGAAGTGTCCTCCAGGCTCTATCCTGCTAAACTGTAAAACTCCAGGCTCTCGGCCCCTCTCTTTTTCCAAGCCAATGGCTTTGGGGAAACCATTCTTGTGTGTGTCCCTGTGTGCTCCTCTCTCTTTCTCACCCTTCTCTGCTACCACAGCTCTCTCCCCTCCATTGCACCCACAATCTGTTTCTCCCCTAAAATCTGTCTCTGCACCTCCTATCTTCCATGTGGCCTCTTCTCTCGCTTTAGTTGTATACTTTGTCCTGTCAGTCTTTAGGTCAATTTCTGGGGTATTTAGGGTGATTTGATAGTTATCTAGTTGTGTTCATGTAAGGAGACAAGCCTACGGTCTGCCTACTCTACCACTATCTTACACATTGTCCTCAGTTCCTTTCTTTTAAAAGTTAGTTGGTTACCTTCTACAATTTCTAGACTTTTTTTTTCTTTCATAAATTATTTTGTCAAGTAATTATAGTAGATATATGGTTCTGGATAATAATTCAGTTATTAGCTTTTGGGACAATTAAATAATTCATAATGAATGAAAATGGATGAATTTTTTGTTCAATCCCTATGCACACGGTAATTGTAACACCATAGAAGGAATAAACTGTGGAATTGGGAAGAGCTTACTTTCATATCGGTCTAAATGGTGTGGGTTCCCCAGCCCTGATAGACTGAGAGTTGGAATAAGGAATTGTCCAGAAAGACCTAAAGAATCATTGTCCCTGCTTGACAGAGAGAAGGATACTTACTACTGCAATATATTTTAGGGGTTGAAATGAGGTTGAAAGTATAAAGGTATTTATACTTTGTGAAGTATAAAGTTGTTGAAAGTTGAAAATACAAATATATATATAAAGATATCAAGGACCAGGATGGATAAATGTGCATGCTTGCTACAAAACTGAATAGATATTTTTCCTAGGACAAGACAGAAGGCAACTAACATTTATTGATTACCCACAATATATTGGGCACTAAGCCAGCCATTTTCTCACATACTATATTTTTATCTTCTCAAGAGTCCTGTGAGATAAGTATTCTTAGCTCCAGGTCTAGATGGAAATGTAAAATAACTTCAGTAATCTAATAATAATGCATACCTTCAAACTGACTTTTTAATACTGTTCAATGTTTATGTAAAGGTGATAGTGAAAGTTGTATGGGAGAAGAGAAGGACTACTGGCAGCATTCACTCATTCATTCATTTAAGTATACATTGAGCACCTACTGCCACATTCTGTTCTAAGCACAAATTCCTGTCTTCATGGAGGAAACATATCCTGAAATCTATAACTCAATTACTTTTAATGTTACAGGCACTTCAAATATGGCCCTAAAATTAGCAGAACCCTCCTCTCCTCAGAAGACAGTTTATCAGCCATATAAGTGTGTCCTTTAGAACCCACCACTACCAACACTAATTAAAGTATTCTTTCCAAACTTTCATGTAATACTTTCTATGAGAAGAGAGTTTAGATAATGTAATTTTCTCAGCCTCATTATGTTTCTAGTGATTTAGAATCTCTTATATTTATATCCCATTTAACCATCCAGCTAGGCCAACCCATTAATCTTCTCTGATTATCTTCATTTTACAGATGAAAAAGCTGAGCCTCATAAGGATAAATAATTTTCCCTTGCTACATAACTGAAGTAGTAGGCCTGAATTGATAACTTTGGAAATTAAATTCGGGCTCCATCTGGTAAAACAGAGATATTTTTTAACATAAGGCACAAGATGCCCCAAATCTGCTTCTGTGTACATATTTCTAAGAGGCCCTGAGCTAAGCTCCACCATATGTATTTCTTTAATTTTTATTTCATCTATCCATTTATTCTAGAAGTATTAAATGCCTATTATATGGTTATCAATTTAGTGAATAATTTGGAACTACAAATAACATTTTGAAAAGTCTTCTCTTGAGGTTGGGTTCATTCATTTATTTGAATATATTAAAAGACAAGTTAATTTGAAAGTGCTTCTGAACTCCTATTTTAAAACCTAGTAAGGATTACTACAGAACAATCATTCAGAGAATGGTTAAATAAAATATGCTATATGCAAAAAATGGAAGGACAAGATAGACCTACATATAGGTCTATGGATAGATTTCTTACTTGAGTATAGTTGACACATGACTAGTTTCAGGTGTACAACATAGTGATTTGACAAATATATACATAACACTATGTCATGACAAGTATAGATGCAATCTGTCCTGTTACATCACTATTACAATATTATTGACTGTATTCCTTATGTTGTGTCTTTTATTCCCATGACTTATTCATTCTGTATCTGGAAGCCTGTATCTCCCTCTCCCCTTCACCCATTTTGCCCAACTCCCATCCCCTTCCCCTCAAACCATCAGTTTGTTCTTTGTATTTATAGGTGTGAGTCTCCTTTTTGTTTGTTTAGTCTTCGGAGTTTTTTAGATTCCACTTATGAGAGGAAACTTATGATATTTGTTTTTCTCATTCTGACTTATTTCATTTAGTATAATAACCTCCAAGCCATCCATGTTGTCTCAAATGGCATGATCCCATCCTTTTTTGTGACTATGTAATATTCCATTGTTTATATATACATTTTCCTCATCCATTCATCTATTAGTGGACACTTAGGTTACTTCCAGATCTTGGCCATCGTAAATAATTTTGCAATAAACATAGGAGTGCAGATAACTTTTCAAATTAGTGTTTTCATATTCTCTGGGTAAATAAGCAATAGTGGAATTATTAGTTCATTATATATTGCTATTTTTAATTTTTTGAGGAACCTCCATACTGTTTTCCATAATGGCTGCACCCAGTTGCATTCCCACCAACAGTGCACAAGGGTTCCTTTTTTTCCACATCCTTGTCAATTTTGTTATTTCTTGTCATTTTTATTTTAGCCATTCTAACTGGTGTAAGGTGATATCTCATTGTGGTTTTGATTGTCATTTCCCTGTTGATTAGTGATGTTGAACATCTTTACTTCTTTGGAAAAATGTGTGTTCAGATCCTCTTCCTATTTTTTAATCAGATTTTTTTGGGGGGGTGTTGACTTATATAAGTTGTTTATATATTTTGAATATTAACCTCTTATTGGATATATCATTTGCAAATATCTTCTCCCAGTCAGTAGGTTGTTTTTTTCATTTTGTTGATAATCTCCTTTGTTGTGCACAAACTTTTTATTTTAATGTGGTCCTAATAGTTTATTTTTGCTTTCATTTCCCCTGCCTTAGGAGACATAACTAGAAAAATGTTGGTGTGGCCATTGTCAGAGAAATTACTGCCTGTGTTCTCCTCTAGGAAATTTATTTGTGTGAAACTGCAAAAGATACTGAACAGTCCAAACAATCTTGAAAAAAAAAGAAAAGCTGGATGTACCACAATTCCAGATTTCAAGATATAGTACAAAGCTGTAGTAATCAATACAGTATTATGGTACTGGCACAAAAATAGACACATAGATCAGTGGAACAGAATAGAGTGCAGAAAAAAACCCAAGGTTTTATGGCCAATTAATCTATGTCAAAGTAGGCAAGAATATATAATGGGGAAAAGACAGTTTCTTCGACAAATGGTGTTGAGAAACCTGGACAGCTACACCTAAAAGAATGAAACTGGACCAGTTTCTTACACCATACACAAAAATAAACTTAGAATTGATTAAAGCCCTAAATGTAGGACCTAAAACTGTAAAATTCCTAGAAAAAAACCATGGGCAGTAATTTCTTTGACATTGGTCATAAAAATATTTTTCTAGATATGTCTCCTCTGGCAAGAGAAATAAGAGAAAAAATAAACTACTGGGACTACACCAAAATGAAAAGCTTTTGCACAGAAAAGGAAACCATCAGTAAAATAAAGAGGCAACCTACTGAGAGGGAGAAGATATTTGCAAATAATATATTTGATGATGGGTTTATCTGCAAAATTTATAAAGAATGTATGCAACTCAACACCAAAAAAAAAAAAACAAAACAAAAAAAAAAAAGCAAAAACCCACACAACAGTCTAACTAAAAAATAGTCAGAGGACCTGAATAGATATTTTCCCAAAGAAGATATACAGATGGTCAACAAACACATGAAAAGTTGTTCAATGTCACTAATCATCAGGGAAATGAAAATCAAAACCACGAGATATCACCTTACAATTGTCAGAATGACAAGAAATTTCAAGTGTTGGCAAGGATGTGGAGAAAAAGGAACCATCGTGCATTGTTGGTGGGAATGCAAATTGGTGCAGCTATTGTGGAAAACAGAATGGAGTTTCCTCAGGAAATTAAAAATAGAAGTTTCAAGTGACCCAATAATTCCAGTACTTGTTATTTACTCATAGAACACAAAAAACACTAATTTGAAAAAATATGTGCACTGCTATGTTTAGTGCAGCATTATTTACAATAGCCAAGGTATCAAAGCAACCTAAGTGTCCATCAGTAGATAAATGGATAAAGGAGATATGAGATATATATATATATACATATATATATATATAGGCATATGGGGTTGTATATGGTTATATATATATATGGGCATGGAGTCCCATGCCAAATGGGATAAAGGAGACATGAGATATATATAGATAGATAGATATGAGATATATATATATATATATATATATATATATATATATATATATGAAAACCAATGAGATATTACTTACTCATAAAAAAGAATAAGATCTTATAGGGGAAGGGAGGGAAAACTGAATGGGAAGTCATCAAAGAGGGAGAAAAACCATGAGAGACTCTTAACTATAAGAAACAAACTGAGGGTTTCTGGAGGGGAGGTGGGTGGGGGATGGGGTAATTGAATGATGGGCATTAAGGAGGGCATGTGATGTGATGAGCACTGGATGTAATACACAACTGATAAATTGATGAACACTACATCTGAGACTAATGATGTACTATATGTTGGCTAATTGAATTTAAATTAAAAAAAAGAATAAGGGGCGCCTGGGTGGCTCAGTTGTTAAGCATCTGCCTTCGGCTCAGGTCATGATCCCGGAGTCCTGGGATCGAGCCCCACATCGGGCTCCCTGCATGGCAGGAAGCCTGCTTCTCCCTCTCCCACTCCCCCTGCTGTGTTCCCTCTCTAGCTGTGTCTCTGTCAAATAAATAAATAAAATCTTTAAAAAAATAAAAAAAGAATAAGATCTTGCCATTTGCAACAACATGGGTGGACCTAGAGGTTATAATGCTAAGTGAAATAAATCAGACAAAGACAAATACGACTTCATTCAAATGTGAAATTTAAGAAACAAAAGAAAAAAACAAAAATAAAAAGAGACAAATAAAAATGGATTTCTAAATACAAAAAACAAACTGGTGGTTGTCAGAGAGGGTGAGAAGGGGATGGGTTAAGTAAATAAAAGGGATTAAGAGTTATTGTGGTGAGGGCGCCTGGGTGGCTCAGTTGGTTAAGCGACTGTCTTCGGCTCAGGTCATGATCCTGGAGTCCCTGGATCGAGTCCCGCATCGGGCTCCCTGCTTGGCAGGGAGTCTGCTTCTCCCTCTGACCCTCCTCCCTCTCATTCTCTCTGTCTCAAATAAATAAATAAAAATCTTAAAAAAAAAAGAGTTATTGTGGTGAGCACTGAGAAATATAAAACTGTTGATTCATTATTATTTTATACCTGAAATTAATATAATATATGTTAATTATACTTCAATGAACTGATGAATCATTGAACATTATATCAAAAACCAATAATGTCCTATACCTTGGCTAATTGATTTAAATTAAAAAAGAAAATACAGTCATATTCAAAATATAAACAAAATACTATGTAAAATAGAGAAAAGTTAATCATAAATGAAAGCAAAATAATATACATTTTTAACGTGCTACCTTATAACACAGTATATTAGACATGTACTGCATGGAGCACTGGGTGTTATATGAAAACAATGAATCATGGAACATTACATCAAAAACTAATGATGTATTGTACAGTGACATAACATAATAAAATAAAAAAAAATAAAGCAGTATATTAGTTGTTTCATAATTGAGTCATGAATGTAATTTTGTGTTATTTTTTTTTTCACAGCAGCAAGAATTAGCTCTTTCAGATCATATACTGATTGGGAGGATATATTTATAAACAAACCACAATTATTTCCAACTGAGTCCTTTAGCATGATTAATACCTATGAGTACTTTTTTGAACATCTTTATTTTTAAACAGAAATCAAAAACTGTTTTGCTCACATTGAGTTTTCATTTTTTAAGACAATTTTGTATACTTTTATTTTTATTATCATTTGATTTCAACACATAAAATTGAGATTATAATACATGGTTGCTATTAGTATATTACTGTATTAGTAATTATGGTCGTGTTAAATTCATAGTTTACTGCTTTGTAAAATCTTTGAACCAAAGTATGGTTTATTCTTGCCTGAAAAAATAAACAAACAAATAAATAAAAATAAAAATAAGAGACTACTTATAAGAAAACAGATCATCCAATTTTTAAAAAGGCAATATATTTGAATAATCACTTCACCATAAAAGAGATAATGACTTCAAATAAGCATAAGAAAAGATGTCCAAATCATTAGGTAAATACAAATTAAAAACATTATGAGATACTATTGCATA
This sequence comes from Mirounga leonina, assembly GCF_011800145.1. Taxonomy (NCBI): domain Eukaryota; kingdom Metazoa; phylum Chordata; class Mammalia; order Carnivora; family Phocidae; genus Mirounga; species Mirounga leonina. Next base: position 562,701 of record NW_023270096.1, read on the forward strand.
TTAGAATGACTAAAATTAAAATAAAAAATACTGAGTACACCAAAAACTGAGTATGTTAACAAAGATGTAGAGAAACTAGAACTCATACATACATTGCTGGTGAGAACATAAATTGATACAACTACATTGGAAAAACAGTTTGACAATCTCTTAAAAAGTTAAACATAAAACTACCATATGAACCAGTCATTCCACTCTTAGTTATTAACCAAGAGAAAAGAAAGCATATGCCCATGCAAAGATTTGTATACACATATTTATAGCAGCTTTATTGTAAAACTCCAAATAACCCCGAAGGTTTATAAGCAAGTAAATGAATAAACAAATTATAATATATCCATATAGTGGAATACTACTCAGCAGTGGTCTAAAATGCAGAAGGAAAAAGGTATTCTGGGTCAGAGGAGCTATATTCTAGTTCTAGCTCCACCAGTCTGGAGTTTTATGACACAGAATAAGTCACATAATATTTCACAGCCTCAGTTTTCTCATTTAGGTATTGGAGAAATAAAAATATTTACCTTGTTTATTTCATATGTTGGTTTTAAAACTCAATTGAGGTAAATATATGGATTTGTTTGGTAAACTAATTTGTATGACTTTTTTTGAGGTATGAGATTTTTTAAATTGAAGTACGGTTGGCAGAAAATATTATATTTTCTGGTGTACACATACTAATTTGACAATTCAGTACATTAAGCTATGCTCACCACAGTTCTATACATTAAGCTATGCTTAATTCTATACATTAAGCTATTTACCATCTATCACCATTCAGTATTACAATATTATTGACTATATTCCCTACGCAGTGTTTTTCATCCCAGTGACATTTATTTTCTAACTGGAAGCTTGTATCTTGTAGTCCCCTTCACCTATTTTACTCATTCCCCTCAATCTCATTCCTTCTGTCAACCAACAGTTGATTTGCTGTGTTTATGATTCCATTTCTTTTTTGTTGGTTGGTTGGTTTTGGTTTTTACAATCCACATATAAGTAAAATTATATAGTATTTTTTTCTCTGTCTGACTTATTTCACTTAAGATATTAATTTATTCTTCTGATTAAATTTATGAAAACATCTTTCTTGAGAATTTTTTCTTCTAATGTTTCTCGTACTAAAGACTATAGCTAGAGAGCTCCTTTAAGGTTTAAGTAATAATAGATAAATATTGACATTCTTGGAAAGTTGATTTATGTTGACTTAAACGTGGTAAGAATATCATCATGACTGTTCACTTTTTAGCACATCAACAATTGTATTGGTTTATTCTGGACTCCAGTAAGAGATTTGGGGCACTAAAAAAAAACAATCTATCTGTCACTTTCACTTTGTCAAACTCAAATAAAGCCTTTTGATTGGAATGTATTTTTATCATGAAAAAACATGATTAATATTTACACATGGAGGTTGGGCTCCTTAATTGTACAGATTTATTCTTTGTTTGGTTTAATGACCTTCTTAAAGCAATATTTGTGTAAATATTGAACATAAAACAAGACCATACAAAGCTAATTCCCCCAAAGAAAATATATGAAAGTAAGTCAGTCTATGGGCTAGTACACATATCACACTACTTAATAATCTCAATTCGGATTGGTTTGGTTCTTATTGGCTAACCTATATTAATGATTTACTACATACGAACAGTGTGATATTGTCCTTGGTATATTATATATAGTAATACACACACATATTTATATATATGTATATATAGTATGTACTATACATACTAGTACTAGACATACTAGTATGTACTATACATACCATATTCTTTTGCTCTAGTACATACACATATACATACTAGAGCAAATGAAAGTTTTTATCCCCAGGAGGGGAACAAATCATTTCTGATTTAACAGCTGTACAAAGAGAGATGATTCTTCTTTCCAACTGGTAGAAATAGAAAACAAGTTTACTGGTTTGGCTTCTTTTTCTTATAGAGACTTCTTTCTTCCTCATCTTGGTAATGTGTTGTGATAGTTATCCCTTTAACTTGCTCATGAAACTTAGAAAATTCTTAAATTCCTTTTGTGTATGCATTTGTTCTTTGCTGTTGCAAGTTCATGTTTATTTTAATTTGCTTCTCTCTCTCTCCTGTCCAGTCAGACCACTGTAAAGTTTAGATTTTTGGAAAGCTAGCAAAGACTGATACCATTTCTTAATTTCCTTCACTCCCTTCTGTATTCTAGCAAGATTTTACTTTGAGGGAGACATATAGTTAATAGTCACCAATTGTGCTTCTTCTTACTCCTCTACAAAGAAGTAACTTAAACAGCCAAGTTTCAAGATACTGCTGCTTCTTTTAAGGACCATAGTTTCATAGGTGGCACTTGGAAAGACAGATAATGACCACCCACCTATCTCCCTCATCCTGGGCACACAGGAAGGTAGGTGAGTAGCAGCTCCTTCGAGACATATATCCACATTTGCATCATTGTGTGAATAATTTTATCTGCTGCCTCAAAACTTTGCCTCCTATCTTGCTTGCCTATAAGATAACAACCAAATCAAAGAAATAGCTGCTATTCAGAAAAACTTGGAAGGTCAAGAAAGTGCTTTCTTGGGGTGCCTGGGTGGCTCAGTCATTAAGTGTCTGCCTTCAGCTCAGGTCATGATCCCAGGGTCCTGGGATCGAGCCCTGCATTGGGCTCCCTGCTCTGCAGGAAGCCTGCTTCTCCCTCCCCCACTCCCCCTGCTTGTGTTCCCTCTGTTGCTGTGTCTCTCTCTGTCAAATAAATAAATAAAATCTAAAAAAAAAAAGAAAGTGCTTTCTTCCTGGAGGATCTTATAAGCTATTTAGCAGCTATTTTTGGAGCATCTACTATATGTGATGCTTAGCACAGGGGACTTAGAATAAGTCTCACCTTGTCCTTAAGAAGTTTAGTGTAGCAGAATGAAAGCTATGGAGAACAGTCTTCTTAATATCCTTTTAGACTCCAGAGGCAGATTGTGAGCCTTTTCTTGGCTGTCCACAAATGTAGTATTATTGCATCTATAAATCATTAAAACTGTAGAATCAGAAGGGAATCTCTCAGGGTCATATGTGGATAAACAAGGCTGACCCCTTCATCATGATAGCTATGGCATTAAGAAACTTCAGCTAATAGCATATTTACTGGTATGGCCAACTTAGATGTCAGTGGGAATATATTTCTCCACAAATTGGTAATGTCAAGTTGAGCAGTAAGTAACCCTAAGATCCTGATAACATATATATGAGGTATCAACTCCAGAGCAGCATTTCACTCTTCAACATGTTTCACATCTAAGAGAGAGTCATGGCTTTCTTTGGACAAAGTCACGTGTAAATTTCCTGAAATTCACATATTTCTAAATGAACTGTGGAATATATTTTCTAATGATTTCACGTTAAATATTGCCAGTTTCTCTTGTCTTGACATTTTTTTTTAAAAACGTTAAACAATTTTAGGTTCAGAAAATAGGGGAGAGAGGGGTTGAGATGGCAGAGGAGTAAGGGACCCTAATTTCTTCTGGTCCCTGGAATTCAGATGATAGTTATCAAATCATTCTGAGCACCAGCAACATCAATCAGACATCTTAGAAAAGAATTGCTGTAATTCTACAAATAGAAAAGCTACCACTTTTTGGAAGGTAAGAGGTGCAGAGATGTGAATCTAGGGTGATATATTGGAAGATAAGGTGGAGGGGAGGGAGCTTGCTTAAGTAAGATACTGCAAAGTATTATAAGAAGTAGAGCACAAAATCAGAACTTTCAGCAGTCTGCTACAGTGAGGGACGATGCTGACATTATGGTACTCAAGTGGCAAAGCATGGTGGAATCTGAGGTGGGACAGTATGGTGTCACAGGATCCCTAGGGTCACAAGAAGAACAGAGGTGCCTGAGTCCAGTAGGGTTTCCAGGGACAAGAGCAGGGAAGCTGGCTGAAAATAAGACTAGGAGACAGCTTTCTGCTTGGTGTTGCCATAAACTGACAGCAATTGCATGGTGGTGTGATCACTCTCTGGGCAAGGGCCCAGCAAAAGGTAGAAATGGGGTGAGACACCCCTCACTCCCCTGGGAGGAACCATGTGGGTCCAAGCCACAGGAGTCTGTAAATTTTGGAGACTCAAAACTGGGTCACATGCTTGAGATAAAAATGCTGGGTCACAGGCTGGGTGAACACAGAGTTTGGTCAGAAACCAGGGAGACAAGAGTGATCGACTGCTTTTTTGTAAGAGCTCACTGAAAAGTGGGGGGTGTGAACTTTCAGCTCCAGGGCTAGAGAGTGGGGCTCTGCCATTTTCATCTCCTCTGTTGCTGATGAAAGTCTTCAGGGAGCAAAAGAGTGCCATATAGTGGAATCTGGAACCACTTACATGGAACCAGCTGCATGTCAAGGGAGGCACAACTCCACAAAGGCAAGAACACCTGAGAATCAACACAACAGGCCCCTCCCCTAGAAGACCAGCAGGAAAAACTAGCTAACACCAAGTTTACCCATCATAGAGAACTACAAAACTTCAGCTCTTGGGGAAAACAGTATATAGCGTTCATGGGTTTTTAAATTATTTTTTAGTACTTCAGTTTTATTTTTTTTGGATATTTTCTTATTTTTTTCAATTCTTAATTTTTATTTTTATATATATGTTATATATAATATATACATTTTTTATTTTGGTTTCTTTTTATTTTATTTTTGTATATATATATTATTTTATTTGTGTATATATATATATATATATATTTTTTTTTTTTTTGTCTTTCTTCCCTATTTTGGGAATCTAGTTTCTTTTTTTTTTTAAAGATTTTATTTATTTATTTGAGAGAGAGAGAATGAGAGAGAGCACATGAGAGGGGGGAGGATCAGAGGGAGAAGCAGACCCCCTGCCGAGCAGGGAGCCCGATGCGGGACTCGATCCAGGGACTCCAGGATCACGACCTGAGCCGAAGGCAGTCGCCCAACCAACTGAGCCACCCAGGCGCCCGGGAATCTAGTTTCTTTTAACAAACAGACCAAAACACACCCAGGATCTAGTTTAGTGTTTTGTTCTGTTTTATGTTTTCTTTGATTCTTTTTTCTTATTTTGTTTTGTTTTTGTTTTCTTCTGGTTTGTTTTGGTTTGGTTTTTTTGGTGTTGTAGTTGTTATATTTGTCTTTTCTCTCTCTTTCTTCCATCCTTTTCTGGATATAATGATGAAACAGAAAAACACACCCCAAAAGAAAGAACAGAAGGTAGTACTCACTGCCAGGGATTTAATAAGTATGGATATAAGTAAGATGTCAGAACAAAAATTCAAAACAACAATTATAAAGATACTAGCTGGGCTTGAAAAAATCATAGAAGACACTAGAGAATACCTTACTAGAGAAATAAAATAACTAAAATCTAATCAAGTCGAAATTAAAAATACTATTACTGAGATTCAGTCCCAAATGGAGACTCTAAGAGTATAAATGAGGCAGAAGAAAGAGTTAGTGATATACAAGAAAAAAGTGATAGAAATTAAAGAAGCTGAGAAAAAGACAGAAAAACAACTACTGGATCATGAAGGGAGACTTTGAGAAATCAGTGATACCATAAAGCAAAATAATATCCAGATAATAGGGGTCCCAAAAGATGAAGACACACACACAGAGAGAGAGAGGCAAAGGTTTATTTCAACAAATTATAGCTGAGAACTTCCCCAATCTGGAGAAGGAAACAGGCATTCAAGTCCAGGAGGCACAAAGAACCTGCATCAAAATCAATAAAATTAGATCAACACCATGACATATAATAGTGAAGCTTGCAAACTTCAGAGATAAAAAGAAAATCCTGAAAGCAGCTCAGGACAAGAGATCCTTACCCTACAAGGGTAGACACATAAGGCTAGCAGCAGACCTGTCCACAGAGACCTGGCAGGCCAGAAAAGACTGGCATGATATATTCAGTGTGTTAAATGGGAAAAATATGCTGTCAAGAGTATTTTTTCCAGCAAGGCTGTCATTCAGAATAGAAGGAGAGATAAAAGAGTTTCCAAGACAAACAGAAAATAAAGGAGTTCCTGAACACTAAACCAGCCCTGCAAGAAATATTAAAGGGGGATCCTGTAAGCAAAGAGAAGGCCCAAAAGTAACATAGACCAGAAAGGAGCAGAGAAAATCTACAGAAAAAGGGACTTTATGGGTAATACAATGACACTAAATTCATATCTTTATATAATTACCCTGAATGTAAATGGACTAAATGCTCCAATCAAAAGACATAGGGTTTCAGGTTAGATAAAACAAAGAAACAAAGAAACAAACAAAAAAAAAACAAACATGACCCATCAATAAGCTGTCTACAAGAGACTCATTTAGATTCATAGATGCCTCCAGACTGAAAGTGAGGGGGTGACGAACAATTCATTATGCTTATGACATCAAAAGAAAGCTGGAGTAGCAATCTATATATCAGACAAACTAGATTTTGAACCAAAGACTGTGATAAGAAATGAAGAAAGACACTATATCATAATAAAGGGCCTGTCCAACAAGATCTAAAAATTGTAAATATTTATGCCCCTAACTTTGGAGCAGCCAATTATATAACCGAGTTAATAACAAAATTAAAGAAACACATTGACAATAATACATTAATAGTAGGGGACTTTAGAACGCTACTCACATCAATGGACAGATCATCTAAGCAGATCAACAAGGACACAAGGGCTTTGAATGACACATTGGACCAGATGGATTTAACAGATATATTCAGAGCATTTCATCTTAAAACAGCAGAATACACATTCTTCTCAAGTGCACATGGAACATTCTCCAGAATACATCACATACTGGGTCACCAATCAGTTCTCAACTGATTCAAAAAGACTGAGATTATTCCATGCTTATTTTGAGACCACAATGCTTTGAAACTTGAAGTCAAGTACAAGAAAAAAATTGGGAGGAGCAAAAATACATGGAGGTTAAAGAGCATCCTACTAAAGAATGAATGGGACAACAAGGAAATTAAATAATAATTTAAAAAATACATGGAAGCAAATGAAAATGAAAACATTACATTTCAGAACCTTTGGAATGCAGCAAAAGGTAGTCCTAAGAGGGAAGAGTATAGCAATAGAGGCTTTTCTCAAGAAACAAGAAAATTCTCAAATACACAACCTAACCTTACACTTAAAGGAGCTGGAAAAAGAACAGCAAATAGAGACTAAATCCAGACTAAATACTAATGATTAGAGCATAAATCAATGATATAGAAATCAGAAAAATAGTAGAACAGATCAAGGAAAGTAGGAGCTGCTTCTTCAAGAGAATTAATAAGATCAATAAACCCCTAACCAGACATCAAAAAAGAAAGAGACAGAGAGAGAGAAAGAACTCAAATAAATAAAATCATGAGAGAAAAAAGAGACATTACAACCAACACTGAAGAATTATAACCAATTCTAATAGAATATTTTTTTAAGATTTTATTTATTTATTCATGAGAGACAGAGAGAGAGAGAGAGGCAGAGGGAGAAGCAGGCTCCCAAGGAGCAGTGAGCCCGACGCGGGACTCGATCCCAGGACCCTGGGATCATGACCTGAGCCGAAGGCAGACGCTTAACGACTGAGCCACCCAGGCATCCCAATTCTAATAGAATATTATGAGCAATTATATGCCAACAAATTAGGCAATCTGGGAGAAATGGATGTATTCCTAGAAACATAAACTACCAAAGCTGAAACAGGAAGAAATAGAAAACCTGAACAGACCCATCATCAGCAAGGAAATTGAATCAGTAATCAAAAATCTCCCCACAAACAAGAGTCCATGGCCACATGCCTTCCCAAGGGAATTCTACCAAATATTAAAGAGGAATTAATACGTATTTTTCTGAAACTGTTACAAAAAATAGAAAACTTTCAAACTCATTCTATGAGACCAGCATTACTTTGATCCCAAAACCAGACAAAGAACCCATTAAAAAGGAGAATTACAGACCAAAATCCCTTATGAACATGGATGCCAAATTTCTTGCCAAGATACTAGCTAGTAGGATCCAATAGTACGTTAAAAGGATTATTCACCACGAACAAGTGGGATTTATTCCTTGGCTTCAAGGGTGATTCAACATCCACAAATCAATCAGTGTGATACATTAATAAAAAAAAAAAAGGACAAGAACTTATGAACCTCACAATAGATGTGGAAAATGCATTTGACAAAATGCAGCATCATTTCTTGAAAAAACTCTCCACTGTGTAAGGATAGAGGGAACGTACTTCAACATCATAAAAGCCACATATGAAAACCCACATTAAATATCATCCTCAATGGCGAAAAACTGAGAGCTTTCCCCCCATGGTCAAGAAAATGACAGGGATGTCCACTCTCACCACTGCTGTTCAACATATTACTGGAAGTCAGCTTCAGCAATCAGACAACAAAAAGAAATAACAGGCATCCAAATTAGCAATGAAGAAGTTGATCTTCACAGATGGCATGATACCCTGTAGAAAACACAAAAGAATCCACCCCAAAATTGCTAGAACTCATACAGGATTCAGCAACGTGGCAGGATATAAAATCAATGCACAGAGGTTGGTTGCATTTCTATACACTAATAATGAGACAGAAGAAAGATAAATCAAGGAATTGATCCCATTTACAACTGCACCAAAAACCATAAGATACCTAGAAATAAACCTAACCAAAGAGGTAAAGGATCTGTACTCTGAAAAGTATAGAACACTTATGAATGAAATTGAGGAAGACACAAAGAAATGGAAAAACATTCCATTCTCGTGGATTGGAAGAACAAATATTGTTAAAATGTCTATGCTACCCAAGCAATCTACACATTCAATACAACCCCTATCAAAATGCCATCAGCATTTTTCATAGAGGTGGAACAAATGATCCTAAAATTTGCATGGAATCAGAAAAGACCTCAAGTAATGAAAGGAATGATGAGAAAGAAAACCAGCTGGAGACATCACAATTCCGGACTTCAAGCTATATTACAAAGCTGCAATCATCAAGACAGCATGGTACTGGCACAAAAACAGACACATAGAACAATGGAACAGAATAGAGAACCCAGAAATGGACTCTCAACTTTGTGGTCAACTAACTCTCTACAAAGCAGGAAAGAATATCAAATGGAAAAAAAGACAGTCTCTACAATAAATGGTGTTGGGAAAGTTGGATAGTGAGATGCAGAAGAATGAAACTGGACCACTGTACACTGTACACCAAAATAAACTCAAAATGGATGAAAGACCTAAATGTGAGACAGGAATCCATCAAAATCCTAGAGGAGAACACAGGCAGCAATATCTTTCAATTTGGCTGCAACAACTTCTTGCTAAACCTGTCTCCAAAGGGAAACAAAAGCAAAGATGAACTATTGGGAATTCATGAAGATAAAATGCTTCTGCATAGCAAAGGAAACAGTCAACAAAACTAAAAGGGAACCTATGAAATGGGAGAAAATATTTGCCAATGTCTTATCAGATAAAAGGCTAGTATCTAAAATCTATTAAGAACTTATCAAATGTAACACCCAAAACCAAAAAAATCCAGTCAAGAAATGGGCAGAAGAAATGAACAGAGATTTCTCCAAAGAAGACATACAAATGGCCAACAGATACATGAAAAACTGCTCAACATCACTTGGTGTCAGGGAAATACAAATCAAAACCACAGTGAAATGCCACCTCACACCAGTCAGAATGGCTAAAATTAACAAGTCAGGAAACAATAGCTGTTGGTGAAGATGCAAAGAAAGGGGAACCCTCTTACACTGTTGGTGGGAATACAAACTGGTGCAACCACTCTGGAAAAGAGTATGAAGTTTCCTCAAAAAGTTAAAGATAGAGCTACCCTTTGACCCAGCAACTGCACTACTAAGTATTTATCCAAAGGATACAATAATACTGATTCGAATGGTGATTTGAACCCCAATGTTTATAGCAGCAATGTCCCCAATTGCCAAATACAGAAAGAGCCCAGATGTCTACCAACAGATGAATGGATAAAGAAGATATGGTATATATATTCACAATAGAATAATACTCAGCCATCAAAAAGAATGCATCTTGCCTTATGCAATAACATGGATGTGACTAGAGGGTATCATGCTAAGCAAAATAAGTCAGTCAGAGAAAGACCAATACCATATGATTTCTCTCACATGTGGAACTCAAGAAACAAAAGAGATGAACATAGGGGAAGGAAAGGAAATAAAAAATAAGATAAAAACAGAGAAGGAGGGAAACCATAAGAGACTCTTAACTATAGAAAACTCAGGGTTGCTGGAGGGGAAGTGGGTAGGTTTTGGGATAATTGGGTGAAGGGCATTAAGAAGGCACTTGATGTAATGAGCACTGGGTGTTATATGCAACTGATGAATCACTGAATTCTACCCCTGAATCTAATAATACAGTATGTGTTAATAAAAATAAATAAATAAATAAATAAATAAATAAATAAATAAATAAATAATAAAAATAAATAAATTAATTAAAGATAGCTTTACCCTACTACCCAGCAATTGCACTACTAGTTATTTATCCTAAGGATACTAAAATAGTGATGCAAAGGGACACATTCAATCCAATGTTTATAGAAGTAATGTCCACAATTGTCAAAATATGGAAAGAGCCCAGATGTTCATTGACAGAAGAATGGATAAATAAGGAGTGGTATATATATATACAATGGAATATTACTCAGCTATCAGAAGGAATGAAGTCTTGGCATTTTGCAATGATATGGATGGAACTAGAGGGTATTATGCTAAGTGAAATAAGCCAGTTAGGTAAAGACAAATACCACATGATCCACTCATATGTGGAATTTAAGAAACAAATCAGATGAACATAGGGGACAGGAAGGAAAAATAAAGTAAGAGGAATACAGAGAGGGTGACAAGCCATAAGAGGCCTTTAACTGTAGGAAACAAACTGAGGGTTGCTGGATGGGAGGTGGTTGGGGGAATGGGGTAACTGGGTGATGGGCGTTAAGGAGGGCTCTTGAAGTAATGAGCACTGGGTATTGTATGCTACTGATGAATCACTAAATTCTTCCTCTGAAAAGAAGTAATACAACATATGTTAATATAAAGAAATAAGTAAATAAATAAACAAATAAATATTTTTTAAAAGTTGAAGATAAAGCTGCCCTAAGACCCCCCAGCATTTGCACTACTAGGTCTATATCCAAAGGATACAAACATAGTGATTTGAAGGGGCACCTGCACCTTAATGTTTATAGCATTAATTTTCACAGTAACTAATAAATGGAAAGTGCCCAGATGTCCATTGACAGATGAATGGATAAAGAAGATGTGGTGTATAGATACAGTGGAATATTACTTATCCATCAAAAAGAATGAAATCTTGCCATTTGCAATGGCATGGATGGAACTAGAGGATATTATGCTAAGCGTATAAGTCACTCAGAGAAAGACAAATACACACTCAGACAAAGACAAAATCATATAGTAATATGATTTCATTCATATGTGGAATTTAAGAAACAAAAAAGATGAACTTAGGGGTAGGGAAGGAAAAATAAAGTAAGATGAAAACAGAAAGGGAGACAAACCATAAGGGACTCTTAACTACTGGAAACAAACTGAGGGTTGCTGAAGGGGAGGTGGTTGGGGGAATGGGGTAACTGGGTGATGGGCATTAAGGAGAGCACTTGAATTAATGAGCATGGGGTGTTGTACACAACTAATAAATCACTAAATTTTAACTCTGAAACTAATAATATACTATATGTTAATTAAATTAAATTTAAATAAAAATTTTAAAAAACTTTAAACAAATTTTTATTAACAGAGAGTGTCATATAATTAGATTATTTTTCTACTTCAGACACAATTATTCTTACTCTCCACGGAAAGGCTGCTTCTCATTTTTTTATCTGGTGATGGCAATCACTAAAATCCTGAATTTAACAGAATAGTTGTAAAAATGCCTCAGTGATTTAAGTTGAAAGCAACACATTTGTTACATGACCCTTGCATTTAGTTATCAGGAATGTACAAATGTGTTTTTATTCAAAAATACAAAATACATTTTCTGTAGGCATTGACAATGACAGCAGTAAACCATTATATGTTGTTAACTGAAACCAGTGACTTTTGGTTATAGTTATTTTCTTAAACATCAGCCAGGCTTTTCTTCAGTCATTTCCTTCAGCTGATTTCTCTAAGTTATTGGTAAGGATTACTGCATTGAACTTCCTCTCACAGTTTATTAATAAAGTACTATTTTAAGAATTAGGACATGCCACCTCCCATACCACATCCCATTCCACCCATTCTAGGGTCTTTAGGAATTTCAGTGACTAGATCTTCTCCTGTACTTAGCAGAGAGGCCACTCTAGCAACATCCAATAAAACAGTTCTTACAACCTTAGTTGAGTCAATTATTCCTTTTTCCACGATATTCACAAAATCTCTGAGCATAGCATCATACCCATTTCTGAGGAACTTTGCATAATTTTCTCAATTATTAGTGATCCTTCAATACCTGCATTCTTAGCAATGGTCATTGCAGGAATTTTGAGTGTTCTTTTAATAATTTATATATCAATTTTTTGATCTTCAGGAGCTGGAATTATTTTTTTAATTTAATTTTATTATGTTAATCACCATACATTACATCATTAGTTTTTGATGTAGTGTTCCATGATTTATTGTTTTCGTATAACACCCAGTGCTCCATTCAATACGTGCCCTCTTTAATACTCATCACCAGGCTAACCCATCCCCCCACCCATCTCCCCTCTAGAACCCCCAGTTTGTTTCTCAGAGTCCATAGTCTTTCATGGTTCATCTCCCCCTCCGATTTCCCTCCCTTCATTTTTCCCTTCCTACTATCTTCTCTCTTTTTTTTTAACATATAATGTATTTTTAAAAGATTTTATTTATTTATTTGAGAGAGAGAGAGAGAGCACATAAGCAGGGGGAGGGACAAAAGGAGAGGGAGAAGCAGAGTCCCCACTGAGCATGAAGTCTGATGCAACATGGGGCTCGATCCCAGGACCCTGAGATCATGACCTGAGCCAAAGGCAGCTGCTTAACCAAATGAGCTACCCAGGCACCCCAGGACCTGGAATTATTGAATCCAAAGCTGGAATGCTCCAAACCATGACATCACCCCTTCCCAGAACAATGCCTCCAACAGCAGCACATGTAGCATTGAGGGCATCTGTAACTCTGTCATTCTTTTCATTCGCTTCAACATCATTTGTCCCACCAACTTTCAGCACAGCTACTCTATCTGAAAGTTTGGCCAGATATTCAGTTTTTCCTTTTCATGTTCACTAGTTGTGATATCTAACTTCTTGATGATTTCTTGAAAACATTTTTCAATTTGAGCTTTGTCACCATTTCCTTTCAAGAGCATGGCATCATCTTTGGTCACAATGACCTCTCCAACTTTTGCTCAGTCATGAGGCTGAATTTCTTCAAGATTTATTGTCAATCCCTCTTCTCCAAACACTGCACCACCAGTCACAACAGCCATTTCTTTAATCTGGTTCTTTTTATTGTGACCAAAACCTAGAGCTTTTACTGCTACAACCAAAAGATCAATTTTTAGCCTATTCAAAATGAGTTTATTCAGAGCTTCTACATCAACATCTAGCAATTATGACCAAGGGCTAATAGGGAGCATTGGCAATTTCAGGAACAGGTACAGTGGATTGGACTCTGGAAACTTTCTTTTCACCTCAATAGAATATAGAATAATGGAATTCACATTTCTGACCTTTTAATGTATTAATAAAATATGGAGAAATATACTCACACTCAAACTACATGCCTTGAATAATTTCTAATTCATCCTTTAGTGTTTTTCCATTCTTTACTGTGATGACTCCCTTTCTTCTAGGTTTTTTTCATTAAATCAGAAATGATGTTGCACATTTCTTTGTCTCCATTTGCAGAAATTGTAGAAATCTGAGCAGTTTCTACAGGGGTTGTCACAGGTTTAGACTGATTCTTAAGTTCAGCAATTACAACATCAACAGCTAACATCACACCTCTCCTGATTTCCACAGGATTAGCACTGTTGCTAATCTTTTCTAAGCCTTCCTTGGCAATAGGGTGTGCCAAGAAAATAGCAGTAAGGGTGCCACCCCCAGCCTCTTCATTTGTGTTACTGATATCCTGAACAAATTTAGTGCCAATATTTTTATATATTTATATTTTAAGCCAATAGACTTTGCAACAGTTACACCATCTTTTGTTACTTTGGGTCTTTTCCAACTCTGTTCAATAATCACTGTTCTTCCCTTGGCCCCACAGTAACAGCTACAGCATCAACTAAAAGGTCTACACATTGACGCATTAAAGCTCAGGCATCTACACCAAATTTTACTTCTTTGGAATAAGCCTGAATGAGATGAGGAGCCAGTGCCCTAGACACTGGCCTAATTTCAGGAAGAACTACAGGTAATCAAGGCGTTTCTGTGGGGCAACTGCAGGGTGTGCCAGCAGTCAGGCAAGTTGTAGGATGCAAATGAGGGGAAGAGTTCCTCCTGTTGTGAATTTTAGCAGATTTTTTCACTAATCCAGTATCATTCACTCAGATGTCCTATTCATATAGTAACCTAATTTTCCAAGACATTTTTAATTTCAAGAATTATCTCCCATTATCTTTCCAAGCCATCAGAGCGTTCCATAAGTTCCAGTTTTTTCAAAGTCCAATTTACATCTTTTGGATTGCATCTGGCACAAAGAAGCAACACAAAAACCTTATTTATGAGATATTATGGTCGGATTTAAAGTTCGGAAAGTGTAGCTATCCCACTACTAAAAGTAATATTCAGGGAATGAAAAAATACATAAAGCTAGTAAGTGGAAATAATGATAAGGACCTCCACAATCCTTTGTTAGGCCATACTTTGCTCCCAGACCATGGTTTAATGCTCTAACTTCTAGTTGAGAAACATGTTTTAAGCAACTTAAAGTTATAAAATGATAATTGATTATTAGTGTAATAATTTAACATCTTAAATTTTTCAGAAAGATGATTCATTCATTTATTTTGAAGTGAGGTAGAAGGGAATAAGTAAGAAGATTCAAGGCTAGTTTTATCCAAGTGTTTTTCTTGTTTCTGTCAACTTTGTAAATTGTATGTGTGACTTTTTAGTTAATATGACTGCAAGTGAACTAAAAAATAGAAAAGTCTCTCTAAGGTGGAAATATACATTCCAAGTCTTTAGGAAATTAATGTTTATTCTAAATTGTGGTCCTTTAACATTTATGATCTTACTTCACTTTGCATAGATCAACAAGAGGGAATAGTAATACTTAATCTGCAAACTGTACATAGGATCTATCTGGAAACATTCTGCTACTTAATGAAAAGTCTAGATAAAGTAGTTCTCCTTAAATTCACTGTTCATATATGTTTTTCTTTTTTAAGTGTGTGTGTGTCTGTCTGTCTGTCTGTCTGTACGTAATTTGGCTATGGTTCTTTTAGATTGAGCATTATCCATAGTTACAAGATAAGTTCTCTTAGGCCTATAGAAGATTCTGAGTCAATATGTATAAAACACCTCAGATTAGCACAATCATTGAGAAGAACTATCAACCTTTGAGATCCAAATCTTTTGCTGTCCTGACTGTAGTACAGAACTTTAAATGGGTAAAGTGTGTTTCAGAGAATGATTCATTGAATTCTCACCATAGGTTTGCCTTCTGCTTATGTAACTCTGTAGGAATCTCTCATTCCATGGCTTTGGATTATTTTTTACAATTCTGACTCGGCAACAGAGGATAAAAGCCATGATATGATGAATAAGCCACACAAGTAAGAAATACAGATGTGGACTATAGACCTCCAAAGAAAAATTAAGCTGGTCGAGGATATGTGCTAGACATTGGAAATGTTAAGAGGTAGGTACTTTGGTGGTTATTGTTGTTGAGGGCTTTGTGTGTTAAAGTAGACTATTGTAAGAAGATTGTCATGATCTGTATAATATGACAAGCTGTGACTACTTTTATAAGAAAATTAAGCTTACTTTCAGAAAAGTTGAGCTATCAAAGTGGTAGTGAAAATCTGAAGAAGATTTTATTCTTAGCTTTTTAGATTTTTTAACAGGAAATAAGCCTAGGAGGGAGTAAGAGAAAATGAACTATCATTTATTGAGATTTACTAACCAAGTATCAAAATATGTGTTATCCCATTTAATCCTCATAGTAATACTATGATGTATGTGGTATTATCTTCATTTTACAAGTCTTGAATAGATTACTTGACTTATCCAAGGCCATGCAGCTATTAAGTTCAGGATTGTGTTTTAGACACAGGTCTCTCTGACTTCTAACACTGTATGTAAAGAAGACTAATACCTAAAAGAAAGCTATAACTATATAATTTCATGGTTTTCTTATGAAGAATTAAACCTCTACTTAATTTTAATTTTCTGAGGAAAGTTTCTGACATAGCATATTCAGAGAATTCTTCAGTAACCCCAATATATGCACCTAAGGAAAAGGCAATGCTAGAGAAAGAAGCAACTATTCTCAGCAATGAAATGACTGTGGTTCTGACATTTTTCCTTTTTGCTTCTTCTTTGTTTCTTTAGATAGTATGTAAATGGAAACCAAATTTTCTAGAGCAGGTATATGTACCTAGAGCAGGTAATTGTAGAAATGTAGCCTTCTATTATGAAATCTGCTTTATTTATTTAGCTAAAGCAGCAGTTTAAAGTTTATTTCAACTGATTGTAGACTCATGTCACATACCTTTGGACATTTGATCAGTCTAAGGAATTTAAGCCTCTTTGATTTTCATAATTTAGAAATGTTTAAGTTTTCTTCACATTGCAGAAGCTTTTGTCTTCATGAAGTCCCAATAGTTCATTTTTGCTTTTGTTTCCCTTGCCTCTGGTGACATGTCTAATATGAAGTTGCTAGGCTGAAGTCATAGTTTCAAAGAAAAGTGGAAATATTGATATAATTTTATTAAATTACAGTCTTTAGAAGTTCTTCCACATGGTGTTTAAACTTTTAATTACATCTTTAATAATATTTTTTATAACTGACTAATAAAAATTATTGGCAACTGTGGTATAGTGGCAAGATCTTTTGATTTGTAATCAAAGAACCTGAATTTGAATTTTAGTTCTGCCTCTCTGGTACTCAGTTTTCTTTTATTTATTGTTTTTTTATTATGTTCTGTTAGCCAACAAATATATATCACTAGTTTTTGATGTAGTGTTCAATGATTCATTAGTTGCATATAATACCCAGTGCTCTTCACAACACATGCCCTCCTTATTAAGATTTTTAAAAATCTTTTAATTTTAAATTTTTTTAATTTAAATTTTAATTCCAGTATAGCTAACATACAATATTATATTAGTTTCAAGTGTAGAATATAGTGATTCAACAATTCTGCACATTACTCAGTGCTCATGATGATAAGCATACACATCACCTGTTTCATCCATCCCCACCACCCACCTGTCCTCTGGCAACCATCAGTTTCTTCTCTATAGTTAACAGTCTGTTTCTTAGTTTGTCTCTCTTCCTCTCTCTCTTTTAAATTTGATCATTTGTTTTCTTTCTTAAATTCCACATATGAGTAAATTGAGTGGTATTTTTCCTTAACTCACTTATTTCACTTAGCATTATACTCTCTAGCTCCATCCATATTGTTGAAGATGGCAAGATTTCATTCTTTTTTATTCCATTGTATATGTATCGTATCTTCTATAGCCATTCATCTATCTGAACTTCAGTTTTCTCATCTCTAATATGGGGGAAATAATCCATATCTCATATAGTTTTGTGTGAATAACTTGAGATAATAAATGTGAGTGTACTTTGTGGACAATAAAATTTCATAAGAATGTGAAGGGAGAGGGAATCAAATGAACACTAAGGGAACGAGGAACTGTTTCTTTAAAAAGTTTAATAAAATTGATAAACCCCTAGCCAGACTTATCAGAAAATAAGAGAAAGAACCCACTAAATAAAATCACAAATGAGAGAGGAGAGATCACAACCAACACCACAGAAATACAATTACAACAGAATATTATGAAAAAATTATGTGCCAATAATTTGGGCAATCTGGAAGAAATGGATAAACTCCTAGAAACATATAAACTACCAAACCGAAACAAGTAGAAATAGAAAATTGAAGAGACCAATAACCAGTAAAGAAATTGAATCAGTAATCAACAAAGTCCCAACAAACCAAAGTCCAGGGATGGCTTCACAGGCAAATTTACCAAACATTTAAAGAAGAGTTAATAACTTTTCTTCTCAAACTGTTCCAAAAAATTGAAATGGAAGGAAAACTTCCTAACTCATTCTATCAGGCCACCATTACCCTGATTCCAAAACCAAAGACCCCACTCAAGAAAAGAACTATGGGTTATTATCCCTAATGAACGTGTATGCAAAAATTCTCAACAAAATACTGGCAAGTTGAATCCAACAATATATTAAAAGAATCATTTACCACATGAGAAGGAAAGATGGCAGAGGACTAGGGGACTCTATTTCAACTGGTCCCCGGAATTGAGCTGGTTATCTACCAGACCACTCTGAGCACCGACAAAACCAGCCTGAGATGTAAGAAGATCTGGATCTCTACAAGCAGAATATCACAGGTGGTTGGTTTTGAGGTACAAAGCGGAGAGCCCTGATTCCGCGGGCAGATATCGGAGGATAAATTGCAGCGGGAGGGAGCCTGTCCATGGGCATCCTACACAGCCGGTGAGTGACAGCCTCACCAACTGGGGAGGGGGCACAGACTCATGGACCGGTAGTAGCGGGAAAAGGACTTTAGGGCAGCCCCCGGGTTGGAAACCTGGAGCGGCAGGGTCATGTGTGTGAACTGCAGCCGCTGGCGGTTTTAGAAGCACAAAGGGCAGAGACGTGCTCTGACATGGAGGCAGGACTGGGGATGCTGCGGAGGGGCACACAACCCAGGACGCTGCAGTTTATAGCAGCACAGACAGAAATGGAGATGGTGTGGCCTGGGGAGCTCACTGAAGAACAGACTGCGGTCTCTCTGCTCTGAGGCAGAGGTTTGGAAACAGTCTCTTCTGCTCTGACTTGCAGAAGAGACTCGGAAAGCCACCAGGGAAAGTCATCAGAGAACAAAAGGCCCCAAAACTGATCCCCGCTGAACACATCCCCCGCCACAGGGAGGCAGGGCAACTCCGCCCAAACAGGGTTGCCTGAGTAACAGCACGGCAGGCCCCTCCCTCAGAAGATCATTTGTTTTCTTTCTTAAATTCCACATGTGAGTAAATTGAGTGGTATTTTTCCTTAACTCACTTATTTCACTTAGCATTATACTCTAGCTCCATCAACCTAGGTCAACAAGAGGCCAGCAACCCTAAGGTCCCAAGAAAACAGGTGCATATTGCTTGGGTTCCAGTCAATAATTTGGACTATATACATTCCCTCAAACACCCACCAAAACAATGACTAGGAAGAGGAGCCCCCAAAATAGAAAAGACTCAGAGATCATGACTTATGCTGCAGATTTACAAATGGATGCAGATATAACCAAGATGTCGGAGATAGAATTCAGGCTAGCAATTGTAAAGACAATGGCTAGAATGGAGAAATCAATTAATGGCAACATAGAGTCTCTAAGGGCAGAAAAGAAAGCTGAATTGGCAGAACTTAAAAATGCTATCAATGAGATCCAATCCAATCTAGATAATTTAACAGCTAGGGAAAGTGAGACAGAAGAACGAATAAGCCACCAGGAAGACGAAATAATAGATAAAAAGGGAAAAGAGGAGGCCAGGGAAAAACAACTCAGAATCCGTGAAAATAGAATCAGAGAAATAAGTGACACCATGAAGCATTCAATGTCAGAATAATTGGAATCCCAGAGGGAGTGGAGAGAGAGAGAGGACTAGAAGATGTATTTGACCAAATCGCAGCCGAGAACTTCCCTCATCTGGGGAATGAAACAAACATTCACACCCTAGAGGCAGAGAGGACCCCTCCCAAGGTCAAGGAAAACAGACCAACACCCTGGCATGTAATAGTAAAACTTGCAAACTTTAAAACCAAGGAAACCATCTTAAGGGCCGTTAGGGGGAAGAGATTCCTTAAGTCCAAAGGGAGGAAGATCAGAATAACATCAGACTTATCCACAGAGACCTGGCAAGCCAGAAAGGGCTAGCAAGACATATTCAGGGTACTAAAAGAGAAAAACATGCAGCCAAGAATACTTTATCTGGCAAGTCTGTCATTTAGAATGGATGGAGAGATGCAGAGCTTCCAAGGCCGGCAGAAACTGAAACAATATGTGACCACTAAGCAGGCCCTGCAAGAAATACTAAAGGGGGTTCTATAAAAGGAGAAAGACCCCAAGAGTGATCTACAACACAAATTTACAGGGACAATCTGTAAAAACAACGTTTTCACAGGCAACATGATGATAATTAATTCATATCTTTCAATAATCATTCTCAACGTGAATGACCTAAATGCTCCCATAAAGCGGCACAGGGTTGCAGATTGTATAAAAAGACAGGACCATCCATATCCTGACTACAAAAGACTCATTTTGAACCTAAAGATACATCCAGACTGAAAATGAAGGGATGGAGATCCATCCTCCATGCCAGCAGTCCTCAAAAGAAAGCCGGGGTAGCAATTCTTTTATCAGACAAATTAGATTTTAAACTAAAGTCTGTAATTAGAGACACAGAAGGACACTATATCATTCTTAAGGGGTCTATCCAACAAGAAGATCTAACAATTGTAAATATCTATGCCCCCAACAAGGGAATAGCCATCTACATAAGCCAACTGTTAACCAAAACAAAGTCATATTGACAACAATATGTTAATTGTAGGAGACCTCAATACTCCACTCTCAGCAATGGACAGATCATCTAAGCAGAAAATCAACACAGAAACAAGAGCTTTGAATGACACACTGGACCAGATGGACCTCATAGATATTTACAGAACCTTCCACCCTAAAACAACAGAATACTCATTCTTCTCAAGCGCACATGGAACTTTCTCCAGAATAGACCACATACTGGGTCACAAATCAGGTCTCAACCGATACCAAAAGATTGAGATTATTCCCTGCATATTCTCCGACCACAATGCTCTAAAACTGGAACTCAATCACAAGAAAAAAATTGGCAGAAATTCATACACTTGGAAGCTAAAGACCACTCTGCTCAAGACTGTTTGAGTCAACCAGGAAATCAAAGAAGAACTTAAACAATTCATGGAAATCAATGAGAACGAAAACACATCGGTCCAAAACCTATGGGATACTGCAAAGGCGGTCCTAAGGGGGAAATACATAGCCATCCAAGCCTCACTCAAAAAAACAGAAAAATCCCAAATTCACCAACTAACTCCACACCTTAAAGAACTAGAGAAAAAGCAACAAATGATGCCTAAGCCACGCATTAGAAGAGAAATAATTAAAATTAGAGCAGAGATCAATGAATTAGAAACCAGAAACACAGAAGATCAGATTAACAAAACTAGAAGTTGGTTCTTTGAAAGAATTAATAAGATCAATGAACCACTGGCCAGAGTTATCCAAAAGAAAAGAGAAAGGACCCAAATTAATAATATTGTGAATGAAAGTGGAGAGATCACGACTAACACCAAGGAAATAGAAAGAATTCTTAGACATTATTATCAACAACTATATGCCAATGAACTGAGCAATCTGGATGAAATGGAGGCCTTCCTGGAAACCTATAAGCTGCCAACACTGAAACAGGAAGAAATTGACAACCTGAATAGGCCAATAACCAGTAACGTGATTGAAGCAGTTATCAAAAACCTCCCAAAAAACAAGAGTCCAGGGCTTGATAGATTCCCTGGGGAATTCTACCAAACATTCAAGGAAGAAATAATACCTATTCTACTGAAGTGGTTTCAAAAACTAAGAAGAGAAGGAAAACTTCCAAACTCAGTCTATGAGGCCAGCATTACCTTAATCCCCAAACCAGGAAAAGACCTCATCAAAAAAGAGAATTTCAGACCGATATCCCTGATGAATATGGATTTCAAAATCCTCAGCAAAATCCTAGCTAATAGGATCCAACAATACGTTAAAGGGATCATCCACCACGACCAAGTGTGATTTATCCCTGGGATGTAAGGGTGGTTCAACATTCGCAAATCAATCAATGTGATAGAACACATTAATAAGAGGATGGAGAAGAACCATATGGTCCTCTCAGTTGATGCAGAAAAAAACATTTGACAAAATACAACATCCTTTCCTGATTAAACTCTCCAGAGTATAGGGATAGAGGGAACATTCCTCAAGTTCATAAAATCCATCTATGAAAAACCCACAGTGAATATCATCTTCAATGGGGAAAAGCTGAGAGCCTTTCCCTTAAGATCAGGAACATGTCAAGGATGCCCACTCTCACCACTATTGTTCAACGTAGTACTAGAAGTTCTAACAACAGCAATCAGACAACAAAAAGAAATAAAATGTATTCAAACTGGCAAAGAAGAAGTCAAACTCTCTCTTTTCGCAGACGACAGGATACTTTATGTGGAAAACCCAAAAGACTCCATCCGCAAATTACTAGAACTCATCCAGCAATTCAGTAATGTGGCAGGATACAAAATCAATGCACAGAAATCAGTTGTTTTCTTATACACTAACAACGCAACTGTAGAAAGAGAAATTAGAGAAACGATTCCATTTACAATAGCACTAGAAACCATCAGATACCTCGGAATAAACCTAACCAAAGAGGTAAAGGATCTATACTCTAGGAACTACAGAACACTCATGAAAGAAATTGAAGAAGACACAAAAGATGGAAAAATTATCCATGCTCATGTATCAAAAGAATAAACATTGTTAAAATGTCTATGCTACTCAGAGCAACCTATACTTCCAATGCCATCCCAATCAAAATTCCAATGACATTTTTCAAAGTGCTGAAACAAACAATCCGAAAATTTGTATGGAATCAGAAAAGACCCCGAATCGCCAAGCAAATGTTGAAAAAGAAAACCAAAGCTGGGGGCATCACGTTGCCTGATTTCAAGCTATATTAGAAAGCAGTAATCACCAAGACAACATGGTCCTGGCAGAAAAACAGACATATAGACCAATGGAACAGAATAGAGAACCCAGATATGGACCGTCAACTCTATGGTCAAATAATCTTTGACAAAGCAGGAAAAACATGCAATGGAAAAAAGACAGTCTTTTCAATAAATGGTGCTGGGAAAATTGGACAGCCATATGCAGAAGAATGAAACTTGACCATTCTCTAACACCATTCACAAAGATAAACTTAAAGTGGATGAAAGACCTCCATGTGAGACAGGAATCCATCAAAATCCTAGAGGAGAAGATAGGCAGTAACCTCTTTGACAGCGCCCACAGCAACTTCTTTCAAGATACATCTCCAAAAGCTAGTGAAACAAAAGCAAAAATGAACTTTTGGGACTTCATCAAGATAAAAAGCTTCTGCACAGCAAAGGAAACAGTCAACAAAACAAAGAGGCAGTCCACAGAATGGGAGAAGATATTTGCAAATGACACTACAGATAAAGGGCTGGTATCCAAGACCTATAAAGAACTTCTCAAACTCAATACCCAAAAAACAAATAATCAAGTCAAAAAGTGGGCAGAAGATATGGAAAGACACTTCCTGAAGAAGACATACAAATGGCTAGCAGACACATGAGAAAATGTTCATCATCATTAGCCATCAGGGAAATCCAAATCAAAACCACACTGAGATACCATGTTATACCAGTTAGAATGGCAAAAATGGACAGGGCAAGAAACAGCAAGTGTTGGAGAGGTTGTGGAGAAAGGGGAACCCTCTTACATTGCTGGTGGGAATGCAAGTTGGTACAGCCACTTTGGAAAACAGTGTGGAGGTTCCTCAAAAATTTAAAAATAGAGCTACCCTATGACCCAGCAATTGCACTCCTTGGTATTTACCCCAAAGACACAGATGTAGTGAAAAGAAGGGCATATGCACCCCAATGTTCATAGCAGCAATGTCCGCAATATCTAAAGTGTGGAAAGAGCTGGATGTCCTTCAAAAGATAAATGGATCAAGAAGATGTGGTCCATATATACAATGGAATATTACTCAGCCATCAGAAAAGATGGATACCCAACTTTTACATCAACATGGATGGGACTGGAGGAGATTATGCTAAGTGAAATAAGTCAAGCAGAGAAAGTCAATTATCATATGGTTTCACTTATTTGTGGAACATAAGGAATAGCATGGAGGACATTAGGAGAAAGAAGGAAAAAATGGGGGGGGAATTGGAGAGAGAGATGAACCATGAGAGACTATGGACCCTGAGAGACAGACAGGGTTTTAGAGGGGAGGGGGGAGGGGGGATTGGTTAGCCTGGTGATGGGTATTAAGGAGGGCACGTACTGCATGGAGCACTGTGTTTTATATGAAAACAATGGATCGTGGATCACCACATCCAAAACTAATGATGTATTGTATGTTGACTAACATAATATAATAAAATAAAAAAAAAAAAGAATCATTCATCTCAATCAAGTGGGATTTATTCCTGGGTTGCAGGTGTGGTTTAATATTTACAAAGCGATCAACATGATGCACCACTTTAATAAAAGAAATGATATGAATCATATTATACTCTCAGTGGATGCAGAAAAAATGTTTAAGAGAATACAACATCCATTATTGGTTAAAAAAATACCCTCAACCTAGTGGGGATATAGGGAACATACCTCAAAATCATAAAGGCTAGATACAAAAGACCCACAGCTAATATCATCTTCAATGGGGCAAAACTGAGATAAAAATGTAGAAACCTTTTGCAAAGCAGAGGAAACAATCAACAGAATTAAAGGTAACCTTTAGAATGGGAGAATATATTTGCAAATGACATATGTGATAAAGGGAAAGTACACAAAAAGTATAAAGAACTTGTCAATATCCACACCCCCCAAAAAAATCCTGTTGAGAAATGGGCAGAAGACATGGATAGACATTTTTTTTTTTCCAAAGAAGACATCCAGATGGCTAATAGATACCATGAAAACATGCTCAACATCCCTCATCATCAGGGAAATATAAATCAAAACTACAATGAAATATCACTTCATACCTCTCCAAATGGCTAAAATTAACAACACAAGAGACAACAGGTGTTGGTGAGGATGCAGAGAAAGGGAAACCCTCTTATATTGTTATTGGGAATGCAAACTGGTACAGCCACTATAGAAAACAGTATGGTGGTTCCTCAAAAAGTTAAAAATTGAACTACCTTATGACCCAGCAATTGCACTACTAGTATTTACCTAAAGGATAAAAGAAAACAGATTCAAAGGGGTACATGCCCTGCAATGTTTATAGCAGCATTATCAACAATAGCCAAACAATACAGAAAGCCCAAATGCCCATCAACTGATGAATATATAAGAAGATGTGAGATAGATATATATATATATATCTGGAATATAGTGGAATATTATTCAACCATCAAAAAATGAAATCTTGTCATTTGCAATAATGTGAATGAAGTTAATATATGTAGTGGAATATTATTCAGCCATCAAAAAGAATGAAATCTTGTCATTTGCAATAATGTGAATAGAGTTAGAGAGTATTATGCTAAGGAAAATAAGTCGGTCAGATAAAGACAAATACCATATGATTTCACTCATGTAGAATTTAAGAAACAACACAGATGAACATATGGGGAAAAATGAGAGGAGCAAACTATAAAGCAGATTCTTAACTATAGGTAACACACTGAGGGTTGCTGGAGGGGAGGTGGGCAGGGAGATGAGTTAAAAGGGGGTTGGAGATTAAGGAGGGCATTTTTTTTGTGATGAGCACTGGGTGTTGTATGTGATGAATCACTAAATCCTATACATGAAACTAATTTTACACCATATGTTAACTAACTGGAACATAAATAAATACTTGGAATAGGGGGGAAAAAAGAAACGGAGGCTCAAATTTTATAATAAATTAAGAGTTTCAAAATACCTTTTCTAAAAAAATTGAGGTTGAAAAATTTGCAGAAAGTCACATAGCTAGTACATGATAGAACCAGAAATCCAACTTTGGACTGTGTGTCTCTAAGCCCAATATTCTTTCCACAACATCAAGCTGCCTAGGTGATTGTATCGGGACTTACAATAAGTGGAATTCATGTATGAGATTAATTTAATGGAAATAATTACTGAAAGGGGAAGATCGTGGAGGATTAGGAGTACCCTAGGCTTGCCTGTCCCACTAACACAACTAGATAACTATGAAATCAATCCAAAAGCTCCAGAAATATACCTGAAGACTGACAGAACAAACTCCACAACCAAAATGAGAGAAGAAGTTACACTGAAGAAGGTAAGAAGTGCAGAGACAGGGTTTAGGGGAGAAATAGATTGCAGGTACTCTGGAGGGAAGGGAGCTGTGGTCCCAGAGAAGGTCAAGAGAATGAGGAGCATACAGGAGAATGCACAAGGAAAATGTTTCCTCAAAGCCATTGTATTGTAAAAGGAGAGGGGCTGAATTTCATATCTTCTTCCAAGCAACAGGGATTAAAACATGGAGTTTTAAAGATCAACGGTTGGGATAAAGTCCAACCACCCGGTTGTTACAGAGACCAGAGGGCACTCTGCTGCTCCTGGAGAGAAGGCAGGCAAACAACCCAGGAGCAGACAGCATGGAAACAGCAATCTGAACAATGCCTGAGGCACACAGTGGGGGAGATTATTCACTCTTCTTGGAGCACGTCCCTGAGAGGCAGTGTTCATGAAGATGCCTCTCTGGGAACAAAGGAGCTGGCCTGTGCCATTTCCCTCCACTGCACCTTAGCATTGACACAGAGCCACCTGTGGGAAGCAGCACAGTACCAACACTGGCTGCCTAACTTGCATACACCAGGCCTGCCATCCCTGCACTCTCATGGAACTGCCCCTCGGTCAAGCTTGCCTCGGTCCCAGTGCAACAGACTCCTCCCCCTGAAGACCAGCACAAACCCAGCCCACACTATGTCTCCTTACAAGAGATTTCTGCAGGGCCTCAGTTCTGGTGCAGGTGGTGTCACATCTCATTTCAAAGCAGACCAGAGCACACCTAGTTAAAACTCACCACATTTAGGTCAAGGACCAAACACTGCCCACAACAGCCAAGGAGAGCCTCTGCAGATGACTGGCTTGAGGGATAGAGCAGCTAAAACACAACAGAAGAGAACACACAGCACACAGGAGACACTCCCTGAAGCACCCAGAACTGGGCACTACATAATTTCTTCTTCATAAGACCATTACTTGTGGGAGCAAGAGATATAACTGGCTTTTCTAACACAGAGAAGGCAGAGGTTTAGACAAAGTGACAGAGGAATTCATCCCAAATGAAAGAACAAGATAAGGCCATGGCCAGAGATCTAAGCAAAACAGATATAAATAAAATGCCTGATGGAGAATTTAAAGCAATAATCATAATAATACTCACTGGGCTTGAGAAAAGAATAGAAGAAATCAGTGAGACCCTTGGCACAGAGATAAAAGAGTTAAAAAAAAGAATCAATCAAACAGGAAGAGTGAAGTAAAGAAGATTGGAAACATCCTTGATGTAATGAACAGCAGGCTGGAAGAAACATAAGAATGAATTAATGACAGAAGACAAAGTATAGGAAAAGTATCAAGATGAACAAAATAATCAAAAAATTATGGACCACAAGAATAGACATAGGGAAATCAGTGACTCCATCAAATGTAATAACATTCTTATTATAGGAGTCCCAGAAGAAGAAAGGAGAAAAGGAGGCAGAAAATTTATTTGAAAAAAGACTAGATGAGGGGCACCTTGGTGGTTCAGTCAGTTAAGTGTCCAACTCTTGGTTTTGGCTCAGATCATGATCTCACAGTCATGAGACCAAGCCCCACATCCTGCTCTGTGCTGAGCATGGAGTCTGCTTCAGATTCTCTCTCTCTCCTTCTCCCTGTACTCCTCCCCCTGCTCACTTGTGGGTTCACTCTCCCTAAAATAAATAAATAAAATAAAATAAAAAGGAAAAAAAAGTAGCTGAAAACTTCCCTAATCTGGGGAAGGAAACAAATATCCAGATCCAGGAAGCTCAGAATAATCCCATCCAAATCAACAAAAGCAGGCCAACACCAAGATACATTGTTATTAAATTTGAAAATATACTGATAAAGAATCTTAAAAGCAGCAATATAAAAGAAAGCCATAACTCACAAAGGAAAACCAATAACAATACTTGTATATTTCTCAACAGAATCTTGGCAAACCAGAAGGGAATGGCATGATATATTGAAAGTGTAGAATGGAGGGGTACCTGGCTGGCTCAGTTGGTGGAGCATGTGACTCTTGATCTTCTTGGGGTCATGAGTTTGAGCCCCACATGGGGTACAAAGATTACTTAAATAAAAAAAACTAAAAAAAAGTGAAGAATGGAAAAAAATCTGCAGCCAAGAATACTCTATCCAAGAAGGCTATTGTTCAGGAAGAAGAAAAGATAAAGAGCTTCCCACACAAACAAAAATTAAAGTTAGTGACCACTAAACAAGCCCCACAAGAAATATCATAGGAGGCTTTTTTTAGTGCAAAAGAGAGCAAATGTGATAAGCACAAGGAAGATTAGAGAAAATCTCCAGAAACACAAAAAGAAATAATAAAATGGTAATAAATACATTTCTATCAATAATTACTTTGAATGTAAATTGACCAAACACTCCAATCAAAAGACATAACATGTCAGAATGGATTTTTAAAAAGACCCATATATGCTGCCTATAAGAGACTCATTTTAAATCTAAAGACACCTGCAGATTGAAAGTGAGGGGATGGAGAAACATTTATTATGCAAATGGATGTCAAAAAGAAAACTTCTATCAGACAAACTAGACTTTAAAACAAACCTGTAGCAAGAGACAAAGAAGGGCACTATATAATCACAAGGGACCAATCCAACAAGAAGATCTAACAATTTTAAATATTTACAGACCTAAAATGAGAGCACCCAAGTATTTTAAAAAATAATAACAACAAACATAAAGGGGCAATCAATAATAATACAATAATAGTAGAGGACTTTAATACCCCACTTACATCAATGGACAGATCATCTAAATGGAAAGTTAACATGAAAACAATGGCTTTAAATGACACACTGGACCAGATGGAGTTAACAGATGTATTCAGAACATTCCATCCTAAAACAGAAGAATACACATTCTTCTCAAGTACACTTGGGACATTCTCCAGAATAGGTCACATGTTAGGGAACCAAACAGGCCTCAACAAATAAAAAAAGGATTGAAGTTGTACCATGCACCTTTTCTGACACAATGCTATGAAACCAGAACTCAACCATCAGAAAAAAAATTGGAAAGACCACAAATACACGAAGGTTAAATAACATGTTACTAAACAATGAATGAATCAACCAGGAAATCAAAGAAGAAATTAAAAAAAAAAACACCCACATGGAACCAAATGAAAATGAAAATACGATGGTCCAAACCTTTAGGTTGCAGCAAAAGCAGTTCTAAGAGGGAAATATAGCAAAACAAATCTACCTCAAGAAGCAAGAAAAATCTTAAGTAAACAAACTAACCTTACACTTACAGGAGCTAGGAAAAGAACAACAAATAAAGCCTAAAGCCAGCAGAAGGAAGCAAGTAAAGTTTAGAACAGAAATATATGATATAGAAACGAGGGAAAAAAACACAATAGAACATATGAATGGAACCAGGAGCTGGTTCTTTGAAGATATTAATAAAATTGAAAAACCTCAAGCCACACTTATCAAATATATAAGAGAAAGGACACAAATAATTTTTATTTATTTATTTATTTGACAGAGAGAGACACAGCGAGAGAGGGAACACAAGCAGGGGGAGTGGGAGAGGGAGAAGCAGGCTTCCCACAGAGCAGGGAGCCCAATGTGGGGCTCGATCCCAGGACCCTGGGACCATGACCTGAGCCGAAGGCAGTAACGACTGAGCCACCCAGGCGCCCCAGGACACAAATAATTAAAATCATAAATTAGAGAAGAGAAATAACCTATGCCACATGAATACAAACAATTGTAAGGGGATATTATGAAAAACTATATGCCAAAAAATTGGACAACTTGCAACAATGAATAAATTCCTAGAGACATATAAACTACGAAAACTGAAACAGAAAGAAATAGAACTCTTGAACAGACATAACCAGAAAATAAATTAAGTCAATGAAGATGTCAGAGGATCAGGGGTACCCTAAGGTTGTCTCATCCCTGTGTTTGAGTTGTGTTGGTAGTTATCAAATCATTCGGAACAACCAAAAAATCAATCAGAAGTCTGAAAGAACAAAAACTGTAAGTCTACAGGGCACCTGGGTGGCTCAGTCGGTTAAGCGTCTGCCTTAGGCTCAGGTCATGATCCCAGGGTCCTGGGATCGAGTCCCACATTGGGCTCCCTGCTCTGCATGGAGCCTGCTTCTCCCTCTCCCACTCCCCCTGCTTGTGTTCCCTCTCTCGCTGCGTCTCTCTCTGTCAAATAAATAAATAAAATCTTAAAAAAAAAAAAAAACTGTAAGTCTACAAGTAGAAAAACAACCACCTTTTGAAATGGGGGAGGTGTAGAGGGTTGAATTGGGGGAGATATAGCTATGGATACAGTGGGAGGGAGGGAGCCTGTAAATGGAGGCTACTGGAAAGTATTATAAGCAGCAGAGCATGAAATCTGGACTTCAAGATGTTTGCTACACTGAGGGACATGCCTGGCTTAAAGGTGCTCAGGTGGGGAAGTGGAGTGGAAACCCAGGTGTGACACCATGGTCTGAAGATCACCAGGGTTGCAAGAAGAATGGATGATGCCAACATGCTGCAGTGTTCCCAGGCATAGGAGTGTGGAAGCCGACTGAGCATAGCAGGTCTTGGTGCCAGCTTTCTGCTCTGTTTTGCCATAAACTGAGAACCACTGTGTGGTCATGCAGCTGATTTCCTGGGATGGGCCAGCAAATGGCAAAAGTGTGGTGACACTCTCCCCAGGGAGGAAAAGCACAGGTACGTGCTGCTGCAGTCCCTAAAATTTGGAGTTTCGAAACTCAGTCACATGCCTGAGATTAAAAGGCCTGGACATAGGCAGGGTGAACGTAGGGTTTTGAGGGTAACTGGGGACATGAGTGATTGATTGCTTTTCTGTAAGGGCTCACTGAGGAGTGGGAGGTGTGAATTTTCAGCCCTGGAGCTAGAGAGTGGGACACCTCCACATTCATCCCACCCAGCAGCACTGAAAGCCTTCAGGGAGCAAAACAACACCACATAGTGGAAGCTGGAGCTGCTTACACCAAGCCCTGCCCCACTGTGTCCTGGAGGCATATTTCCACTAGGGTAAGTTCACCTGAGAAACAGTGGAACAGGCCCCTCTCCCATAAGACCAGCACAAACAACCCACTTGCACCAAATTTACTGATCATAGAAAGCTGCAAAGCCTCAGCTCTAGGAGAAAATAAGATACAGCTTCTTTTTTGCTTTTATTCCTTATTTTTTATTATTATTTTTCAATTGTTTTCTAATTTTTTAAATTCCTTTCTTAAAATTTTGACTAAATTTTCTTAATTTTTATTTTTATATATGTATATATATATGATTTTTTCTTTACTTTCATTTTATTCATTTATTTATTGGGGGAATGAAGATTTTTAAATATATTTTATTTATTTATTTTGGCGGGGGATGGCAGACAGGGCAGGGGAGAGCCTTAAGCAGACTCCACGCGGAGCATAGAGTCTGATGTGGGACTTGACCTCACAACCCTGAGATCATTACCTGAGCCAAAACCAAGAGTCAAATGCTATACTGACTGTGCCACCCAGGCACCCCATGATGAAGATGTTTTTAACAAGCAGAACAAAACACACAGGATCTAGTTTTGAAGGGCTTGTTTTTTGTTTTTCTTTGTTGTTTTGTTTTGTTTTTTTTCTTTCTTCATTTTTTTTTTTTCTGGAAAAAAATATGAGACAGAGAAATTCACTCCCAAAAGAAAAAAAAAGGGGAAGGCCAGGGATTTAATCAATACAGATACAAGCAAGATGTTTGAACTAGAATTTAAAACAACACTTATAAGAATACTAGCTGTGTTTGAAAAAAGCATAGAAGGCACTAAAGAATCCCTTACTGCAGAGTAAAAGAACTAAAATCTAATCAGGCCAAAGTTAAAAATGCTAAAACCAAGATGCAATCCCAAATGGATGCATAAAAACAAGGATGCACGAAGTAGAGGAGTGAATCAGTGATATATAAGAGAAAACTATGGAAAATAACGAAGCTGAAAAGAAGGAGAAAAAAGTAATGGGCCATGAAGGTAGACATAGGGAACTTAACAACTTCTTAACACATAATAGCATTCATATCATAGGAGCCCCAGAGGAGAAAGACAGAGATAAAGGGGCAGAAGGTTTATTCATACAAATTATAGCTGAAAAAATTCCTAATCTGGGGAAGGACACAGACATCTAAATCCAAGGAGCAGAGAGCACTCCCATTAAATTCAGCAAAAGCCAACCGTTGCCAAGACATATCAGTCAAATTCACAAAATACACAGACAAGGAAAGACTCCTGAAAGCTGTAAGGGAAAATAGTCCTTACCTACAAGGGAGGAGAAATTAGATATGCATCAGATTTGTCCACAGAAACTTGGCAGGCCAAAAAGAAGTAGCAGGAAATATTCAACATGCTGAATGGAAAATGTATGCAGCCAGGAATTCTTTATCCAGCAAGACTGCCATTCAGCATAAGAGAGATAAAGAGTTTCCCAGACAAACAAAAAGTAAAGGACTTCATGACCAGCAAACCAGTCCTGCAAGAAATTTTAAGGGGGATTCTTTGAATGCAGGAATAAAAGACCAAAAGCAACGAAAACTAGAAAGGACCAGAAAACATCAGAAACACCAACTCTACAGGTAACACAATGGCACTAAATTCATATCTTTCAATAATCACTCTGAATGTAAATGGACTAAATGTTCCACACAAAAGACATAGGGTATCAAAATGGATAAAAAAACAAATAGATCCATCTATATGCTGCTTACAAGAGACTCACTTGCAGATTGAAAGGGGATAGAGATCTATCTATCATGCTAATGAATGCTAAAAGAAAGCTGAAATAACCCACAGTTTTATGGTTGATTAATCTTCAGCAAAGCTGGAAACAATATCCAGAAAGAAGAAGATAGTCTTCTAAAAAAAAAAAAAAAACATGTTGGGAAAACTGGACAGCAACATGCAAAGGAATGAAACTGGATCTTTTTCTTACACCATACACAAAAATAAATTCAAAAAGGATTAAAGACCTAAATATAAGACCTAAAATGATAAAAATCCTAGAGGAGAACACAGGCAGTAATGTCTTTGACATCAGCCATAGCTACTTCTTTCAAGACATGTCTCTTGAGGCAAGGGAAATAAAAGAAATAAACTATTTGTACTTTATCAAAATAAAAAGCTTCTGCACAACAAAAGAAAAAAATCCACAAAAGTAAAAGGCAACCTATGAAATGAGGGAAGATATTTGTAAAAGGCATATCTGATAAAGGGTTATGATCCAAAATATAGAAAGAACTTATAAAACCCAACACCCCAAAATGAATAAGCCAATTAATAACTGGGCGGAAGAAATGGAAAGACATTTTTCCAAAGAAGACAACCAGAACACTGCAACAAAAACTTATGATGTACTATATGTCAGCTAACTGAACATAAAAAAAAAAGACATCCAGATGACCATTAGACACATGAAAAGATGCTCATCACTCATCATCAGGGAAATGCAAATCAAAACTACAATGAGATATCTATCACCTCACACCAGTAAGAATGGCTAAAATTAACAACACAAGAAACAATAGGTGTTATCGAGGATGGAGAGAAAGGGAAACCCTCTTACACTGTTGGTGGGAGTGCAAACTGGTGCAGCCACTCTGGAAAACAGTATGGAGGTTTCTCAAAAGTTAAAAATAGAACTACCCTATGATCCAGCGATTGCAGTACTAGGTTTTATCCAAAGTAAACAAAAATACTAATTCAAAGGGATACATGCACCCCAATGTTTATAGCAGCTTTATCTACAATACTGAAACTATGGTAACTACCCAAGTGTGCATTGACTGATGAATGTACAAAGAATAGTTGGTATGAAGGAAATTAGTGAGAGAAAAACAAATACCATATGATTTAAATTATATTTGGAATTTAAGAAACAAAATAAAGGAGCAGTCAAAAAAGGGTGAGAAGCCAACTAAGAAGTAGACTCTTAACTGTAGAGAACAAACTGTTGATTATTGGGGGAGGTGGGTGAAAGGATGGGTTAAATAGGTGATGGTGATTAAGGAGTGCATTTGTTATAATGAGCATCTGGTGTTATATGTATGTTTCAATTACTACATTGTACACCTGCAACTAAAATTACACTGTATGTTAACTAACTATAATGTAAATAAAAATTCATAAAATTTATTCACATTTGAGACTGACACTGCTAACCATATTCAAGGAATCGCACAAATAGAGTATAAATGCTTCTTTTTTTAAATTTTATTTTATTATGTTATGTTAGTCACCACACATCATTATTTTTTGATGTAGTGTTCCATGATTCATTGTTTGTGTATAACACCCAATGCTCCATGCAATACGTGCCCTCCTTAATACCCATCACTGGGCTAACCTATCCCCCCAACCCCTCCCCTCTAAAACCCTCAGTTTCTTTCTCAGAGTCCATAGTCTTTCATGGTTTGTCTCCCCCTTCGATTTCCCCCCTTCATTTTTCCCTTCCTACTATCTTCTTTTATTTTTTAACATATAATGTATTATTTGTTTCAGAGGTACAGGTCTGTGATTCATCAGTCTTACAAAATTCACAGTGATCACCATATCATATGTCCTCCACAATGTCCATCACACAGCCACCCCTCCCTCCCACCCCCACCACTCCAGCAACACTCAGTTTGTTTCCTGAGATTAAGAATTCCTCATATCGGTGAGATCATATGATACTTGTCTTTCTCTGACTTATTTCATTTAGCATAATATCCTCTAGTTCCATCCACGTCATTGCAAATGGAAAGATATTGTTTTTTGATGGCTGCATAATATTCCATTGTATATATATACCACATCTTCTTTATCCATTCATCTGTTGATGGATATCTTGGCTCTTTCATAGTTTGGCTATTGTGGACATTAGTGCTATAAACATTGGGGTGCACATGCCCCTTCAGATCATTACATTTGTATCTTTGGGGTAAATACACAGGAGTGCAATTGCTGGGTTGTAGGTTAGCTCTATTTTCAACTTTTTTGTGGAACCTCCATACTGTTTTCCAGAGTGGCTGCACCAGCTTGCATTCCCACCAACAGTGTAGGAGGGCTCCCCTTTCTCTGCATCCTCACTAACATCTATTGTTTCCTGATGTGTTCATTTTAGCCATTCTGACAGGTGTGAGGTGGTATCTCATTGAGGATTTGATTTGGATTTCCCTGATGCCCAGTGATGTGGAGCAGTTTTTCATGTGTCTGTTGGTCATTTGGATGTCTTCTTAGCAGAAATGTCTGTTCATGTCTTCTGCCCATTTCTTGATTGGATTCTGTGTTCTTTGGGAGTTGAGTTTGATAAGTTCTTTATGTATTTTGGATACTAGCCCTTTATCTGATATGTCATTTGCAAATATCTTCTCTCATTCTGTTGGTTGTCTTTTGGTTTTGTTGACCGTTTCCTTTACTGTCCAAAAGCTTTTTATCTTAATGAAGTCCCAATAGTTCATTTTTGCCCTTGCTTCCCTTGCCTTTGGCGATGTTCCTAGGAAGAAGTTGCTGCGGCTGAAGTCGAAGAGGTTGCTGCCTTTGTTCTCCTCTAGGACGTTGATGGATTCCTGTCTTTCATCCATTTGAGTCTATTTTTGTGTGTGGTATAAGGAAATGGTCCAGTTTCATTCTTCTGCATTTGACTGTCCAATTTTCCCAACACCATTTGTTGAAGAGACTGTCTTTTTTCCATTGGACATTCTTTCCTGCTTTGTCGAAGATTAGTTGACCATAGATTGAGGGTCCATTTCTGGGCTCTCTATTCTGTTCCATTGATCTAGGTGTCTGTTTTTGTTCCAGTATCATACTCTCTTGATGATTAGAGCTTTGTAATAGAGCTTGAAGTCCAGAATTGAGACTCCACCAGATTTGCTTTGCTTTTTTCAACACTACTCTGGCTATTTGGGGTCCTTTCTGGTTCCATACAAATTTTAGGATCATTTGTTCCATTTCTTTGAAAAAACTTGATGGTATTTTGATAGGGATTGAATTAAATGTATAGATTGCTCTAGGTAGGATTGACATCTTCACAGGTGTTCTTCAAATCCATGAGCATGGAAATTTCTTCCATTTCTTTGTGTCTTCCTTAATCTCTTTCATGAGTATTCTATAGTTTTCTGAGTACAGATTTTGCCTGTTTGGTTAGATTTATTCCTAGGTATCTTATGGTTTGGGGTGCAATTGTAAATGGGATCGACTCCTTAATTTCTCTTTCTTCTGTCTTGTTGTTGGTATATAGAAATGCAACTGATTTCTGTGCATTGATTTTATATCCTGCCACTTTACTGAATTCCTGTATGAGTTCTAGCAGTTTTGGGATGGAGTCTTTTGGGTTTTCCACATAAAGTATCATATCATCTGCAAAGAGTGAGAGTTTAACTTCTTCTTTGCCAATTCAGATGCCTTTTATTTCTTTTTGTTGTCTGATTGCTGTGGCTAGGACTTCTAGTACTATGTTGAATAGCAGTGGTGATAGTGGACATCCCTGCCATTAGGGGAAAAGCTCTTAGTTTTTCCCCATTGAGAATGATATTCACTGTGGGTTTTCCATAGATGGTTTTTATGGTATTGAGGTATGTACCCTCTATCCCTACACTGTGAAGAGTTTTAATCAAGAAAGGATGGAGTACTTTGTCAAATGCTTTTTCTGCATCTATTGAGAGGATAGTGTGGTTGTTGCTCTTTCTTTTATTAATGTACTGTATCACATTGATTGATTTGCAGATGTTGAACCAACCTTGCAGCCCAGGAATAAATCCCACTTAGTCATAGTGAATTATCCTTTTAATGTACTGTTGAATCCTACTGGATAATATTTTGGTGAGAATTTTTGCATCCATGTTCATCAGAGATATTGGTCTGTAATTCTCCTTTTTGATGGGGTCTTTGTCTGGTTTGGGGATCAAGGTAATGCTGGCCTCATAAAATGAGTTTGGAAGTTTTCCATCCATTTTTATTTTTTGGAACAATTTCAGGTGAAAAGGTATTAATTCTTCTTTAAATGTTTGGTAGACTTCCCCTGGGAAGCCATCTGGCCCTGGGCTCTTGTTTGTTGGGAGATTTTTGATTACTGCTTCAATTTCCTTAGTGGTTATAGGTCTGTTCAGGTTTTCTATTTCTTCCTGGTTCAGTTTTGGTAGTTGATACATCTCTAGGAATGCATCCATTTCTTCCAGATTGTCTAATTTGCTGGCATATAGTTGCTCATAATATGTTCTTATAAATGTTTGTATTTCTTTGGTGTTGGTTGTGATCTCTCCTCTTTCATTCATGATTTTGTTGTTTTGGGTCATTTTTCTTTTTTTTTTTTTAATAAGTCTGGCTAGGGGTTTTTCAATCTTATTAATTCTTTCAAAGAATGAGCTCCTAGTTTTGTTGATCTGTTCTACTGTTCTTTTGGTTTCTATTTCATTGATTTCTGCTCTGCTCTTTATTATTTCTCTTCTCCTGCTAGGTTTAGGTTTTATTTGCTGTTCTTTCTCCAGCTCCTTTACGTGTAGGGTTAGGTTGTGTATTTGAGACCTTTCTTGTTTCTTGAGAAAGGTTTGTATTGCTATATACTTTCCTCTTAGGACTGCCTTTGCTGCATCCCAAAGATTTTGAATGGTTGTGTTTTCATTTTCATTTGTTTTCATGATTTTTTTTTAATTCTTCTTTAGTTATCTCATTGACCCATTCATTCTTTAGTAGGATGCTCTTTAACCTCCATATATTTGAGTTCTTTCCGACTTTCCTGTTGTGATTGAGTTCTAGTTTCAAAGCATTGTGGTCCTAAAATATTCAGGGAATGATCCCAATTATTTGGTACCAGTTGAGACCTGATTTGTGAACTAGGATGTGATCTATTGTGGAGAATGTTCCATGGGCACTAGAGAAAAATGTGTATTCCGTTGCTTTGGGATGGAATGTTCTGAATATATCTGTGAAGTCCATCTGGTCCAGTGTGTCATTTAAAGCCTTTATTTCCTTGTTGATCTTTTGCTTAGATGATCTGTCCATTTCAGGAAGGGGGTCTTAAAGTCCCCCACTAATATTGTCTTGTGGTTGATGTATTTCTTTGCTTTTGTTATTAATTGCCTTATATAATTGGCTGCTCCCAAGTTAGGGGCATAGATATTTACAATTGTTAGATCTTCTTGTTGGATAGACCCTTTAAGTACGATATAGTGTCCTTCCTCATCTCTTATTATAGTCTTTGGTTTAAAATTAATTTTTCTGATATAAGGATTGCCATCTCAGCTTTCTTTTGATGTCCATTAACATGGTAAATGCTTTTCCACTCCCCCTCTCTAAATCTGGAGGTGTCTTTGGGTCTAAAATGAGTCTCTTGCAGGCAGCATATCGATGGTTCTTGTTTTTTTATCCAATCTGATACCCTGTGTCTTTTTATTGGGGCATTTAGCCCATTTACATTCAGGGTAACTAGTGAAAGATATGAATTTAGTGCCATTGGATTGCCTGTAAGGTGACTCTTATGGTATATTGTCTCTATTCCTCTCTGGTCTATGACACTTTTAGGCTCACTCTTTGCTTAGAGGACCCCTTTGATTATTTCTTGTAAGGCTGTTTTGGTGTTTGCAAATTCTTTTAATTTTTGTTTGTCCTGGAAGCTTTTTATCTCTCCTTCTATTTTCAATGAAAGCCTAGCTGGATATTGTATTCTTGGCTGTATATTTTTCTTATTTATTGCTCTGAATATACCATGCAAGTCCTTTCTGGCCTGCCAGGTCTCTGTGGATAACTCTGCAGCCAATCTAATGTTTCTACCATTGTATGTTACTGACCTCTTGTCCCGAGCTGCTTTCAGGATTTTCTCTTTGTCTCTGAGACTTGTAAGTTTTACTATGAGATGTCAGGGTGTTGACCTATTTTTATTGATTTTGAGGGGGGTTTCTCTGTGCCTCCTGGATTTTGATGCCTGTTTCCTTCCCCAAATTAGGGAAGTTCTCTGCTATAATTTGATGTAACATACCTTCTGCTCTCCTCTCTTTCTTCTTCTTCTGGGATCCCAATTATTCTAATATTGTTTTGTCTTATGGTATCGCTTATCTCTTGAATTCTGCCCTCGTGATCCAGTAGTTGTTTATCTCTCCTTTTTTCTCAGCTGCTTCTTTATTCTCCATCATTTGGTCTTCTATATCACTAATTCTCTCTTCTGCCTCATTCATCCTAGCAGTTAGTCTCCATTTTTTATTGCACCTCATTAATAGCCTTTTTGATTTTGACTTGGTTAGATTTTAGTTCTTTTATTTCTCCACAAAGAGATTCTCTAGTATCTTCTCTGCTTTTTTCAATCCCAACTAGTATCTTTATAATCGTCATTCTGAACTCTAGTTCCGACATCTTACTAATGTCCATATTGATTAGGTCCCTGGCAGTTGGTACTGCCTCTTGTTCTTTTTTTTTGAAGTGAGTTTTTCCATCTTGTCATTTTCTCCAGAGGAGAATAGATGAATCAGAGAACAAAATGCTAACAAGGTAACAATGACCCCAGAAAAATATACACTAAACAAATCAGAAGAGACCTGAAACCAGGGAGAAAAGTAAGGGAAAGAAAGAAAAAGAAAAGAATATGATCAAATATGATCAGGCTGGTGAATAGACCAATATCACACACTAGATTTTGGGTGTATTTTGGTCCATTACAAGAAACTGCCTTGCAAAATTTTAAAGAAAGAAAAACTTATATATGTACAAAAATAAGGGTAAATATGATAAAGGGATGGAATATGTAAAGATGAAAAGTATAAAAGATTTTTTAAAGAGAATTGGGGGGTGGGGTGGGAGGGATGGGGTGACTGGGTGATAGACACTGGGGAGGGTATGTGCTCTGGTAAGCGCCGTGAATTGTGCAAGACTGATGAATCTCAGATCTGTACCTCTGAAACAAATAATGCAATATATGTTAAGAAAAAAAAAAGAAGAAGAAGAAGGTAGCGGGAGGGGAAGAATGAAGTGGGGGAAATTGGAGGGGTAGACGAACCATGAGAGACGATGGACTCTGAAAAACAAACTGAGGGTTCTAGAGGGGAGGGGGGTGGGAGGATGGGTTAGCCTGGTGGTGGGTATTGAGGAGGGCACATTCTGCATGGAGCACTGGGTGTTATGCACAAACAATGAATCATGGAACACTTCATCTAGAACTAATGATGTAATGTATGGGCATTAATATAAGAATAAAAATATATATATATATAAAAAAGGAACTGATAAGAAGTTGCTGAAAAAAGAAAGAAGAGAAATTAAAAAAACAAAAAGGAAAGGGAGAGAATGTGATCAGGCAGGAGAGTAGAACAAAGCCATACACTAGAGATTTAGGGTGTATTTTGGTCTGTTAGAAGAAACTGTATCCCAAAATTTTAAAGAGAGAACAACTTATATATACATAAAAAATAAGGTTAACTACAATGAAGGGATAGAATATGACTCTAAAAATGAAAAATAAAAAAGATTTTAAAAGAAAGGATTGATAAGATGTTGGTTGAAAAAGGGAACAAGAAAAATTCAAAAAAGTAGAAAAAATAAAGAAAATTTAAAAAAATTAACTTTGAAAGACTAAAGAATCATGGGGAAAAAGCCATGAATTCTATGTGCTGTATTACCCTAGTGCTGGAGTTCTGCCATTCTCATTGATTGGTAAACTTCGTCTTGACTGGCTGTTCTTGCTGATCTTCTGGGGGAGGGGCCTGTTGCTGTGATTGTCAAATGCCTTTGCCGAAGGTTGAATTGCACAGCCCATGTCAGAAGCTGGGGTAATTAATCTGCTCGGGTTTGCTTGTGGTAGCTTTTGATCCCTGAAAGCTTTCTGTACAGGTTTGGAGGGAGAGAAAGAAAATGGCAGTCTCCCAATCTCTGCCCCTGAGGAGCCGAGAACTTGGGGCCCCACTCCTCAGTGAGCCCCCAGAGAAAAGCAGTCAGTCAATCACCCCTGTCTCTCCAGTCTCTGGCCGCACTCTGTGCTTACCCAGCCTGTGACTGAGCATTTCTATCTTTGGCACACAACCCTGTTTGGAGTCTCCAAACCCAGCAGATTCCTGCAGTGCACTCTGGCACTGCTCCTCCCAGGGGAGGAAGGGGAGTTCCCCTGGATCTGCTGCTTGTTGGGTCCCTGCTTCAAGAGTAGTGGCCTGACTGTTCCGTGAATCATGGTTTATGACAACCCAGAGCTGAGAGCCCACTCCTTGGCTCCATCTCTGCAGCTGGCTTCCCTGTTTTGATACCTGGGAGCTCTGCCACACTCAGGCACCCCCAGTCTTTCTGTGACCCCGAGGGTCCTGAGACCACACTGTCCCAGCGAGTGTTCCAACCCCCTGCTTAGCCACTGGAGCGACATCCCTCAACAGAGCAGACTTCTAAAAGTTCCAATTTTGTGCTCTTCTGCTCTATCACTTGCCGGTAGCCAGCACCCTCCCCTCCGCAGTCTATCTTCCCAAATATCGCCTTGGATTCACTTCTCCACACGTCTTACCTTCCAGAAAGTGGTCACTTTTTTGTTCAGAGAGTTGCTGCTATTCTTTTCTTTGATCTGTTGAGTTTGTAGGTGTTCAGAATGGTTTGATACCTATCTAGCTGAATTCCTGGTACCAGACAAAATTTAGGTCTCCTACTCCTCCTCCATCTTGCTCCTCTCTCAAGTATAAATGCTCTTGGATTACGAAGGATTAAGGAAATAGTATTTGTAACACACTTTAAGATCATTGGAAGAAACTAACTACAGAAGCTTAATATTTAGGCCTATCACCCTCGTAAATGCAACAAATATCAAGAAAAATATGATGGTATATAAGAAGATATCTATTTATCTAGGGATTATGTATCACATTTAATATGTTCGTATAGACTTTTGCAGCAACTTCTGTACTCCCTCCTTTTCTTTTCCTATGTTTCTTCCACTATCTCCCCAATAAATATAATTGCAGACTTTAAGGATCTTAAAGTGATTTATCTCTATTAATGAATGGATTGGCTGCTTGTTATAGGTTTCATAGCAACAACAAAAGCCACCAATGGAGAGTTTGTGTCTAAAAGCATTATTAATAATGATTTCAGAAAATGGGGAGTTTATGAGTTAAAATTAAAAAAAACCCTCAATTTCTCTTATAAATAAATGGTTTGTGAATGTGGAAGTCATTAATTTGCTTATTTGCATGTTAAGTTTTAATCAGATCCTGCAAAAGAGATTTAGGTATATTAGAATCAAAGGCTCTGGACAATGAGCATTAAGAAGAAGCCTACTGTCACAAAAACATGCATTCCAACACTTTCCACTCCATGGAAAAGTAGGTATCAGATATTTACTATGAATACAACTCTATTGAAGAAGCAACAGAAGTTAAAGACATAGGCAATGCCCTCCTGGGGATTACAGCCTGATGGGGAACATGGAGAGGTAACTTACATCTACTATCTTATTTGACAAGGAAAACTATCTTGTGAGGCAGGGAATGTTATTCTCATTTCACAGATAAGGGAACTCAGGGTCAGAGAACTTAGGCATCTTGCCCAAAGTCACATAGCTGGGACGTGGCAAAGTCAGTATTCAAACTCATTTTTTGGATTTTGATTGTTAAAATCTATGTATTTACTTATACAACACAGAGGGCAAGGTAAAAAAACAGTTTAGTAGTAAAATTCATATAACATACTTTAAGTGCAATAGGAATTCAGAGAAAAGTGTT
This sequence comes from Mirounga leonina, assembly GCF_011800145.1. Lineage (NCBI taxonomy): Eukaryota > Metazoa > Chordata > Mammalia > Carnivora > Phocidae > Mirounga > Mirounga leonina. The sequence goes on from NW_023270096.1 coordinate 605,669, forward strand.
CTGATTCAAGTTTTGTCTAAATCAGTCCATGTTTTCTGCATGAAGGATATGGTTCCTCAGGTAGTTCTTGTAAATTGTTTAATTAGATTTTAAAAGGGAATGAATAAGCCTGTCTCTGAATTTGTTTCTTCATTTGTAAAACAGGGATGATGTTATCCCCTTCCCCCTGTATCATTGCTATGGTTTAAAAAGGTGACATGTAAAAGCTTTTGGTAAATTAAAAAGCAGTTAGGGACTGGTTGGGCTTGTGAAAGGATCGACATGCCTTTGGCTAAAGATTTACTACACCTGTCCTTGGAAGAGGAAAAGAAAAAAACATAAAAAGAAAGGCAAGCTCAAAGCCCCAATTCCTATTTTGTAGATATCAAATGTCCAGGTTGCTACAAAATTACCAGTTTTCAGCCATGATCAAATAGTGATTCTTTGTGTAGGCTGTTCAACAATGTTGTGCCAGCCAACAGGAGGAAAGGCCAGACTCACAGAAGGATTTTCATTTAGAAGAAAGCAACACTAATGATCCACACAACCTCCTAAATTTGTGTTATATGGCAGAAAGCCTTATCAGTTCAATAATTCCAGTTAATCTACCAAGATAATGTTATTTTGTAAGGTATACAACAATGATCTCCTATATTTTGTGTCAGTTTTTCAATAACATTTAGGTTATGGGAAAAAAAGCATTAAACAATGTAAATTGTTCTTAATACTTACTAAAGTATGAAAGTGTAAGTGCATGTGATTGATGTGTTTACACAGAGCTGACAGTGAGGATATGGTTTTAAGGATGGACAACTTCCCTACTAAAATCTCAGGGCAAAGAGGGTCCTCAAAGATCATCTGATCTAACTCCCATCTGAAGTTTGTTAAAAAGGAATCTGGAGCAGAAAATGGTCTGGTGTCTCCTAACGGAACTTATCTGTATCTTTATATAGTTATTTATCTCCCAAATTCTGTTAATTTTAGACAATAGCGCCACAGATTTTTTTCATTATTCTTACAAATTGACTTGAATTCAACTTTTCTTTTACTTTTAAAGTTTTTAATAATGTTGATTGAAATAAAAGTATTATATTTATTTCAATGCAAACTCTTTCTTTTTCTTCTAATTACCACATTTCAACAATATGGCAACTGGAAGATTAGAAGGCAACTTGCTTAGTTCTGCTTATTGTTTCTGAATTATACTCCTAAAAGCAGAGTCCAGGTTCTTTGCATTCCTAAATAAAAAACCCTGACTATTCTGGGAAGATGTTTTAACCCAAAGTACAAAAAAAAAAAAAATGAGAGAAGAGCCACAGCTTTATCTTTTTGCTCACTTATTCTGGATGTCAATTTCTACCTAGATGCTACTTTATCTCAGGGAAGGTCATGCCACTAACTTGAATCAGGTTGGACTTTATAGTAGGTAATTATTACAAGGCAGTCTTCAGTATATACGGCTTAATTCCAAGGGTAAAGTTAGTTTTCTGTAACTCTAAACATACTTTCCCACCAAACTTGGGGCATCACAATGCCTGACTTCAAGCTATATTACAAAGCTGTGATCATCAAGACAACATGGTCCTGGCACAAAAAGATACACATAGATCAATGGAACAGAATAGAGAGTACAGAAATTGACCCTCAACTCTATGGCCAACTAATCTTCAACAAAGCAGGAAAGAATATCCAATGGAAAAAAGACTGTCTCTTCAATAAATGGTGCTCGGAAAATTGGACAGCCACATGCAGAAGAATGAAACTAGACCATTCTCTTACACCATACACAAAGATAAACTCAAAATGGATGAAAGATCTAAATGGGAGACAGGATTCCATTAAAATCCCAGAGGAGAACACAGGCAGCAACCCCTCCGACCTCAGCTGCAGCAACTTCTTGCAAGACACATCTCTGAAGGCACAGGAAACTAAAGCAAAAATGAACTATTGGAACTTCATCAAGATAAAAAACTTCTGCATGGAAAATGATACAGTCAACAAACTAAAAGGCAACCTACAGAATGGGAGAAGATATTTGCAAGTGTCACAACAGATCAAGGGCTGGTATCCAAGATCTAAAAAGAACTTCTCAAACTCAACACCCAAAAACCAAATAATACAGTCAAGAAATGGGCAGAAGACATGAACAGACATTTCTCCAAAGAAGACATCCAATGGCCAAAAGAGACATGAAAAAATGCTCCACATCACTTGGTATCAGGGAAGTGCAAATCAAAACCACATTGAGATACCACTTTACACCAGGTAGAATGGCAAAAATTAACAAGACAAGAAACAACAAATGATGGCAAGGGTGCAGAGAAAGGGGAACCCTCCTACACTGTTGGTGGGAATGCAAGTTGGTACAGTCACTTTGGAAAACAGTGTGGAAGTTCCTCAAGAAGTTAAAAAATAGAGCTACCCTACGACCCAGCAATTGCACTACTGCATATTCACCCCAAAGATACAGATGTAGTGAAATGAAGGGGCACCCGCACCCTAATGTTCATAGCAGCAATGTCCACAATAGCTAAACTGTGGAAGGAGCTGAGTTGTCCTTTGACAAATGAATGCATAAAGAAGATGTGGTATATATATATAATGGAATATTACTCAACCATCAGAAAGGATGAATACCTGCCATTTACTCGACATGGGTAGAACTGGAGTTTATTATGCTAAGTGAAATAAGTCATTCGGAGAAAGACAATTATCTTACAGTTTCATATATGGAATATAAGAAACAGTGCAAAGGATCATAGGGAAGGGAGGGAAAACTGAATGGGAAGAAATCAGAGAGGGAGAAAAACCATAAAAGACTCTTAACTATAGGAAACAAACCGAGGGTTGCTGGAGGGGAGGTGAGTGGCAGTACGGGGTAATTGGGTGATGCGCATTAAGGAGGGCATGTGATGTGATGAGTACTGGGTGTTATACACAACTGATGAATTATTGAACACTACATCTGAAACTAATGATGTATTATATGTTGTCTAATTGAATTTAAATTAAAAAAAGAAAAAAAAGAAACATTTTCCAAGGAAACAACAATATTATAAAGATCATTAACCAAAACATTAAATAATCATCTTTTTTTAAAAAGATTTATTTATTTATTTGAGAGAGTGAGAATGAGAGAGAGTACATGAGAGGGGGGAGGGTCAGAGGGAGAAGCAGGCTCCTCGCTGAGCAGGGAGCCCAATGTGGGACTCGATCCTGGGACTCCAGGATCATGACCTGAGCCGAAGGCAGTTGCTTAACCAACTGAGCCACCCAGGCGCCCAATAATCATCTTTAGATGAGAAAATACAAGTGACATTTATTTTCTTCCTTATATGCTTCTCTGTTTTCCAATTTTTCTACAGTAAGCATTATTACTATATAATTCTTTTTTTTTAAAGATTTTATTTATTAATTTGACAGAGAGAGATAGCGAGAGCAGGAACACAAGCAGGGGGAATGGGAGAGGGAGAAGCAGGCTTCCCGCAGAGCAGGGAGCCCGATGTGGGACTCGATCCCAGGACCCTGGGATCATGACCTGAGCCGAAGGCAGATGCTTAACGACTGAGCCACTCAGGCGCCCACATATATAATTCTTAAAAAATAATTTATTGAGGTAAAATTCACATAACAAACAGTAACCATTTTAAAGTTGAATAATTAAATGCCATTTAGTAAACTCACAATGTTGTCCAACCACCTCTCTCTAGTTGGAAAATATTCCCATCCCTCCAAGGTAAAACCACTTACTTATGAAGCAGATTCTCTTCCCTTAACCCTTGGCAACAACCAAGTGTAGTTCTGTCGCTATGGATTTATGTATACTGAATATTTCATGTATAACCCAAATATTTCATATATATAGAATCATACAATTTGACTTATTTCACTTAGCATAATGTTTTGAGATTCATCCACATTGTAGCATGTATGTATCAGTACTTAATTTCCTTTAATGGTTAATATTCATTTTTTATCCATTCATCCCTTAATGAACATTTTGGCTGTTGCCATCTTTTGGCTATTGTGAATAATGCTGCAACAAGCATGTGTGACATGCACTTCTTTGAGTACATGTTTTCAATTCTTTTGGATTATATACATAAGATTAGAAATGTGAGGCCATATGGTAATTCTATGTTTAGTTATTTGAGGAACTGCCAAACTTTCCTACAGTGAGTGAATCATTTTGCATTTCCACCAGCAAAGTTTTTCCATATCCTCACCAACACTGGTTATTTTCATTTTTTTATACAGTGTAGTTTTATTTTTTTTAATTTTTAAACTGTTTATTTTAATTCCAGTTAGTTAATATACAGTGTTATATTAGCTTCAGGTGTACAACATAGTAATTCAACACTTCCTGTGCTCATCAGGACAAATGTACTCCTTAATCCCTATCACCTATTTAACCCATCCTCTCACTCCCTCTCCCCTCTGGTAAACATCAGTTTATTCTTTATAATTAAGAGTCTGTTTCTTGATTTGTCTCTCCTCTCTCTCTTATTTTTTTTCCCCTTTGATTTTTGTTTTGTTTCCTAAATCCACAAATGAGTGAAATCATGTGGTATTTGTCTTTCTCTGGCTTATTTCACTTAACATTATACCCTCTAGGTCCATCCATGTTGTTGCAAATGACAAGATTTCACTAATTTTTAAGGCTGAGTGATATTTCACTGTGTGTGTGTGTGTGTGTGTGTGTGTGTGTGTGTGTGTGACATCTTTATCCTTTCATCTATCAGTGGACACTTGGGCTGCTCCCATATCTTGGCTATTGTATGTGGCCTCCTTAAACCTATCACCAGGCTAACACATCCCCCCACCCCCACCCCTCTAAAACCCTCAGTTTGTTTCTCAGAGTCCATAGTCTCTCATGGTTCATCGCTTCCTCTGATTTACCCCCATTCATTTTTCCCTTTCTTCTCCTAATGTCCGCCATGCTATTCCTTATGTTCCACAAATAAGTGAAACCATATGAAAATTGACTTTATCTCCTTGACTTATTTCACTTAGCATAATCTCCTCCAGTCCAATCCATGTTGATGTAAAAGTTGGGTATTCATCCTTTCTGATGGCTGAGTAATATTCCATTGTATATATAGACCACATCTTTTTTATTCATTCATCTGTTGAAGGGCATCTCGGCTGTTTCCACAGTTTGGCTATTACAGACATTGCTGCTATTATCACTGGGGTGCATAGGGCCCTTCTTTTCACTACATCTGGGTCTTTGAGGTAAATACCCAGGAGTGCAATTGCTGGGTCATAGGGTAGCTCTATTTTTAATTTTCTGAGGCACCTCCACACTGTTTTCCAAAGTGGCTGTACCAACTTGCATTCCCACCAACAGTGTAAGAGGGTTCTCCTTTCTCCACAACTTCTCCAACATTTGTTGTTCCTTGCTTTGCAAATTTTTGCCATTCTAACTGGTGTAAGGTGGTATCTCAGTGTGATTTTGATTTGAATTTCCCGGATGGCTAATGATGATGAACATTTTTTTCATGTGTCTGTTAGTCATCTGTATGTCTTCTTTGGAGAAGTGTCTGTTCATCTCTTCTGCCCATTTTTTGACTTGATTATTTGTTTTTTGGGTGTTGAGTTGGAGAAGTTCTTTGTAGATCTTGGATACCAGCCCTTTATCTGTAGTGTCATTTGCAAATATCTTCTCCCATTCTGTGGGTTGCCTCTTTGTTTTGTTGACTGTTTCTTTTGCTGTGCAGAAGCTTTTTATCTTTTTTTTTTAATTTTTTTTTATTCTTATGTTAATCCCCTTACATTACAACATTAGTTTTAGATGAAGTGTTCCATGATTCATTGTTTGTGCACAACACCCAGTGCTCCATGCAGAATGTGCCCTCCTCAATACCCACCACCAGGCTAACCCATCCTCCCACCCCCCTCCCCTCTAGAACCCTGTTTGTTTTTCAGAGTCCATCGTCTCTCATGGTTCGTCTACCCCTCCGATTTCCCCCGCTTCATTCTTCCCCTCCCGCTACTTTCTTCTTCTTCTTCTTTTTTCCTTTCTTACCATATATTGCATTATTTGTTTCAGAGGTACAGATCTGAGATTCAACAGTCTTGCACAATTCACAGTGCTTACCAGAGCACATACACTCCCCAGTGTCTATCACCCAGTCCCCCCATCCCTCCCACCCCACCCCCCACTCCAACAACACTCAGTTTGTTTCCTGCGATTAAGAATTCGTCATATCAGTGAGATCATATGATACATGTCTTTCTCTGTTTGACTTATTTCACTCAACATAATACCCTCCAGTTCCATCCACGTCGTTGCAAATGGCAAGATCTCATTCCTTTTGATGGCTGCATAATATTCCATTGTATATATATACCACATCTTCTTTATCCATTCATCTGTCGATGGACATCTTGGCTCTTTCCACAGTTTGGCTATTGTGGACATTGCTGCTATAAACATCGGGGTGCACGTACCCCTTCGGATCCCTACTTTTGTATCTTTGGGGTAAATACCCAGTAGTGCAATTGCTGGATCATATGGTAGCTCTATTTTCAACTTTTTGAGGAACCTCCATACTGTTTTCCAGAGTGGCTGCACCAGCTTGCATTCCCACCAACAGTGTAGGAGGGTTCCCCTTTCTCCGCATCCCCGCCAACATCTGTCATTTCCTGACTTGTTAATTTTAGCCATTCTGACTGGTGTGAGGTGGTATCTCATTGAGGTTTTGATTTGGATTTCCCTGATGCTGAGCGATATTGAGCACTTTTTCATGTGTCTGTTGGCCATTTGGATGTCTTCTTTGGAAAAATGTCTGTTCATGTCTTCTGCCCATTTCTTGATTGGATTCTTTGTTCTTTGGGTGTTGAGTTTGATGAGTTCTTTATAGATTTTGGATACTAGCCCTTTATCTGATATGTCATTTGCAAATATCTTCTCCCATTCTGTCGGTTGTCTTTTGGTTTTGTTAACTGTTTCCTTTGCTTTGCAAAAGCTTTTTATCTTGATGAAGTCCCAATAGTTCATTTTTGCCCTTGCTTCCCTTGCCTTTGGCGATGTTTCTAGGAAGAAGTTGCTTCGGCTGAGGTCAAAGAGGTTGTTGCCTGTGTTCTCCTTTAGGATTTTGATGGACTCCTGTCTCACATTGAGGTCTTTCAACCATTTGGAGTCTATTTTTGTGTGTGGTGTAAGGAAGTGGTCCAGTTTCATTCTTCTGCATGTGTCTATCCAATTTTCCCAACACCATTTGTTGAAGAGACTGTCTTTGTTCCATTGGACATTCTTTCCTGCTTTGTCAAAGATGAGTTGACCACAGAGTTGAGGGTCCATTTCTGGGCTCTCTATTCTGTTCCATTGATCTATGTGTCTGTTTTTGTGCCAGTACCATGCTGTCTTGATGATGACAGCTTTGTAATAGAGCTTGAAGTCCGGAATTGTGATGCCACCGGCTTTGCTTTTCTTTTTCAATATTCCTCTGGCTATGCGGGGTCTTTTCTGGTTCCATACAAATTTTAGGATTATTTGTTCCATTTCTTTGAAAAAAGTGGATAGTATTTTGATGGGGATTGCTTTGAATGTGTATATTGCTCTAGGTAGCATTGACATCTTCACAATATTTGTTCTTCCAATCCATGAGCATGGAACGTTTTTCCATTTCTTTGTGTCTTCCTCAATTTCTTTCATGAGTATTTTATAGTTTTCTGAGTACAGATCCTTTGTCTCTTTGGTTAGATTTATTCCTAGGTATCTTATGGTTTTGGGTGCAATTGTAAATGGGATCGACTCTTTAATTTCTCTTTCTTCTGTCTTGTTGTTGGTGTATAGGAATGCCACTGACTTCTGTGCATTGATTTTATAACCTGCCACTTTACTGAATTCCTGTATGAGTTCTAGCAGTTTTGGGGTAGAGTCTTTTGGGTTTTCTACATAAAGTATCATATCATCTGCAAAGAGTGAGAGTTTGACTTCTTCTTTGCCAATTTGGATGCCTTTGATTTCTTTTTGTTGTCTGATTGCTGTGGCTAGGACTTCCAATACTATGTTGAATAGCAGTGGTGATAGTGGACATCCCTGCTGCGTTCCTGACCTTAGGGGGAAAGCTCTCAGTTTTTCCCCATTGAGAATAATATTTGCTGTAGGTTTTTCATAGATGGCTTTTATGATATTGAGGTATGTACCCTCTATCCCTATACTCTGAAGAGTTTTGATCAAGAAAGGATGCTGTACTTTGTCAAAAGCTTTTTCTGCATCTATTGAGAGGATCATATGATTCTTGTTCTTTCCTTTGTTAATGTACTGTATCACGTTGATTGATTTGCGGATGTTGAACCAACCTTGCAGCCCAGGGATAAATCCTACTTGGTCATGGTGAATAATCCTTTTAATGTACTGTTGGATCCTATTGGCTAGTATTTTGGTGAGAATTTTTGCATCCATGTTCATCAGGGATATTGGTCTGTAATTCTCCTTTTTGATGGGGTCTTTGTCTGGTTTGGGGATCAAGGTAATGCTGGCCTCATAAAATGAGTTTGGAAGTTTTCCTTCCGTTTCGATTTTTTGGAACAGTTTCAGAAGAATAGGTATTAATTCTTCTTGAAATGTTTGGTAGAATTCCCCTGGGAAGCCATCTGGCCCTGGGCTTTTGTTTTTTGGGAGATTTTTGATGACTGCTTCAATTTCCTTAGTGGTTATAGGTCTGTTCAGGTTTTCTATTTCATCCTGGTTCAGTTTTGGTAGTTGATACATCTCTAGGAATGCATCCATCTCTTCCAGGTTATCTAATTTGCTGGCATAGAGTTGCTCATAATATGTTCTTATAATTGTTTGTATTTCTTTGGTGTTGGTTGTGATCTCTCCTCTTTCATTCATGATTTTGTTGATTTGGGTCATTTCTCTTCTCTTTTGGATAAGTCTGGCCAGGGGTTTATCAATCTTGTTAATTCTTTCAAAGAACCAGCTCCTAGTTTCGTTGATCTGTTCTACTGTTCTTTTAGTTTCTATTTCATTGATTTCTGCTCTGATCTTTATGATTTCTCTTCTCCTGCTGGGTTTAGGCTTTATTTGCTGTTCTTTCTCCAGCTCCTTTAGGTGGAGGGTTAGGTTGTGTACTTGAGACCTTTCTTGTTTCTTGAGAAAGGCTTGTATTGCTATATACTTTCCTCTTAGGACTGCCTTTGCTGCATCCCAAAGATTTTGAACAGTTGTGTTTTCATTTTCATTGGTTTCCATGTATTTTTTTAATTCTTCTTTAATTTCCTGGTTGACCCATTCATTCTTTAGTAGGATGCTCTTTAGCCTCCATGTATTTGAGTTCTTTCCGACTTTCCTCTTGGGATTGAGTTCTAGTTTCAAAGCATTGTGGTCTGAAAATAGGCAGGGAACGATCCCAATCTTTTGGTACTGGTTGAGACCTGATTTATGACCTAGGATGTGATCGATTCTGGAGAATGTTCCATGGGCACTAGAGAAGAATGTGTATTCCGTTGCTTTGGGGTGGAATGTTCTGAATACGTCTGTGAAGTCCATTTGGTCCAGTGTGTCATTTAAAGTCTTTATTTACTTGTTGATCTTTTGCTTAGACGATCTGTCCATTTCAGTGAGGGGGATGTTAAAGTCCCCCACTATGATTGTATTGTTGTTGATGTGTTTCTTTGCTTTTGTTATTAATTGCCTTATATAATTGGCTGCTCCCATGTTAGGGGCATAGATATTTACAATTGTTAGATCTTCTTGTTGGATAGATCCTTTAAGTATGATATAGTGTCCTTCCTCATCTCTTATTACAGTCTTTGGTTTAAAATCTAATTTGTCTGATATAAGGATTGCCACCCCAGCTTTCTTTTGGTGTCCATTAGCATGGTAAATGGTTTTCCACCCCCTCACTTTCAATCTGGGGGTGTCTTTCGGTCTAAAATGAGTCTCTTGCAGACAGCATATCGATGGATCTTGTTTTTTAATCCAGTCTGTTAGCCTATGTCTTTTGATTGGGGCATTTAGCCCATTTACATTCAAGGTAACTATTGAAAGATAGGAATTTAGTGCCATTGTATTGCCTGTAAGGTGACTGTTACCGTATATTGTCTGTGTTCCTTTCTGGTCTATGTTGCTTTTAGGGTCTCTCTTTGCTTAGAGGACCCCTTTCAAGATTTCCTGTAGGGCTGGTTTTGTGTTTGCAAATTCCTTTAGTTTTTGTTTGTCCTGGAAGCTTTTTATCTCTCCTTCAATTTTCAATGACAGCCTAGCTGGATAGAGTATTCTTGGCTGCATATTTTTCTCATTTAGTGCTCTGAATATATCCTGCCAGTCCTTTCTGGCCTGCCAGGTCTCTGTGGATAGGTCTGTTGCCAATCTAATGTTTCTACCCTTGTAGGTTACATATCTCTTCTCCCGAGCTGCTTTCAGGATTTTCTCTTTGTCTATGAGACTCGTAAGTTTTACTATTAGATGTCGGGGAGTTGACCTATTTTTATTGATTTTGAGAGGGGTTCTCTGTGCTTCCTGGATTTTCATGCCTGTTTCTTTCCCCAAATTAGGGAAGTTCTCTGCTATAATTTGCTCCATTATACCTTCTGCCCCTCTCTCTCTTTCTTCTTCTTCTGGGATCCCAATTATTCTAATGTTGTTTCGTCTTATGGTATCGCTTATCTCTCGAATTCTGCCCTCATGATCCAGTAGTTGTTTATCTCTCTTTTCCTCAGCTTCTTTATTTTCCAGCATTTCATCTTCTATATTACTGATTCTCTCTTCTGCCTCATTTATTCTAGCAGTTAGCGCCCCCATTTTTGATTGCACCTCATTAATAGCCTTTTTGATTTCTACTTGGTTGGATTTTAGCTCTTTTACTTCTCCAGAAAGAGTTTCTCTAATAACTTCCATATTTTTTTCAAGCCCAGCTAGTATCTTTAAAGTGATGATTCTGAACTCTAGATCTGACATCGTACTAATGTCCGTATTGAGTAGGACCCTGGCAGTCGGTACTGCCTCTTGTTCTTTTTGTTGAGGTGATTTTTTCCGTCTCGTCATTTTGGGCAGAGAAGAAGAGATTAATGAGAGAACAAAATGCTAGCAGAGTAACCACGTCCCCAGAAAATATACTCTAAACAAATCAGAAAAGACCTGAAGCAGTGGGATAAGAAGGGGAAAGAGAGAAAAAAGAAAAAGAAAAAGAAAAAAAGAAAAAGATAAAGATAAAAACAAAAACAAACAAAACAAAACAACAACAACAAAAGAAAAAACAGAATGTTATCAAATATGATCTATATGGTATATAGATCAGTGCCACACACTAGATTTGGGGTGTGTTTTGGTCTTTTAGAAGAAAGTGTCTCCCAAAATTTTAAAGAAAGAAAAACTTATATATGTACAAAAATAAGGGTTGATATGATGAAGGGATGGAAAATGACTGTAAAAATGGAAATTATAAAAAATTTTATAAAAGGAATTGATAAGAAGTTGTTTGAAAAAAGAAAGAGGATTTAAAAAAAGAAAAAAGAAAAAGAAATAAAAGGGAGACGATGTGATCAGGCAGGGGAATAGAAAACACCATATACTAGAGATTTAGGGTATATTTTAATCTGTTGGAAGAAACTATCTCAAAATTTTAAAGAGAGAACAACTTATATATATAAGCCAAAAATATGGGTAACTACTATGAAGGGATAGAATATGACTCTAAAAATGAAAAATAAAAATGTTTTTTTTTAAAAAGGGATTGATAAGATGTTGTTTGAAAAAGGGAAAAAGAAAAATTCAAAAAGAAATAAAAAGACAAAAAGACAGTTAAAAAAAAATTAACTTTAAAAGACTAAGGAATCATGGTAAAAAAGCCGTGAATTCTATGTGCAGTAGTCCCTTAGCGCTGGAGTTCTGCTGTTCTCATTGATCGGTAAACTTAGTCTTGGCTGGCTGTTCTCGCTGATCTTCTGGGGAGGGGCCTGTTGCCGTGGTTTCCAAATGTCTCTGCCGGAGGCGGAATAGCCCCGCCCTTGCCCCCTCCCGGCTAAGTAATCTGCTCGGGTTTGCTCTCCGGGGCTTTTGTTCCCTGCGAGCTTTCCGTACAGCTTTGGAGGCGGAGAGTGAAAATGGCGGCCTCCCAATCTCCGCCCCGGAGGAGCCGAGAACTCGGGCCCGCTCCTCAGTGAGCCCCCAGAGAAAAGCCGCCAGTCACTCCTGTCTCCCCGGTCTCCGGCTGCACTCCATGCTCACCCGGCCTGTGACCGCGCGTTTCTATCTCTGGCACCCGACCCCGGGTGGAGTCTCCAAACCCAGCAGATCCCTGCGGTGCGCTCCCGCGCGGCTCCTCCCGGGGGAGGAAGGTGAGTCTCCCTGGATCTGCCGCTTGTTGGGTCCCTGCTGGAGGAGCAGTGGCCCGACTGTGCCGCGGATCCCGGTTTATGGCCACCCCGAGCTGAGAGCCTGCGCCTGGGCTCCGCCTCTGCAGCCGGCTTCCCTGCTCCGATCCCTGGGAGCTCTGCCGCACTCAGGCACCCCCGGGCTTTCTGTGACCCCGAGGGTCCTGAGACCACACTGTCCCGGAGGGTTCCACCCCCCGCTTAGCCACCAGAGTGACGTCCCTCGGCGGAGCAGACTTTTAAAAGTTCCGATTTTGTGCTTCGCGGCTCTATCACTTGCCAGAAGCGGCCGACGGAGGCCCCTCTCCCGCCGTCTATCCTCCCGAATATCGCCGCGGATTCACTGCTCCGCAGGTCCTACCTTCCAGAAAGTGGTCGCTTTTCTGATGAGAGAGTTGTTGCTCTTCTTTTCTTCGATCTCCTGTTGGGTTTGTAGGTGTTCAGAATGGTTTGATCCCTATCCAGCTGAATTCCTGAGAGGAGACGAAATCCAGGTCTCCTACTCCTCCGCCATCTTGCTCCCAGAAGCCTTTTATCTTGATGAAGTCCCAAAAGTTCATTTCTGCTTTTGTTTCACTAGCCTTTGGAAATGTATCTTGAAAGAAGTAGCTGTGGCTGATGTCAAAGAGGAAAGAGGTTACTGCCTATGTTCTCCTCCAGGATTTTGATGGATTCCTGTCTCACATTGAGGTCTTTCAACCATTTTGAGTTTATCTTTGTGTGGTGTTAGAAAATGGTCGAATTTCGTTCTTCTGCATGTGGATGTCCAATTTTCCCAGCACCATTTACCGAAGAGACTGTCTTTTTTCCATTGTATATTTTTTCCTGCTTTGTCGAAGATTAGTTGACCATAGAGTTGAGGGTCCATATCTGGGCTCTCTATTCTGTTCCATTGGTCTATATATCTGTTTTTGTGCCATTACCATGCTGTCTTGGTGGTCACTGCTTTGTAATATAGCTTGAAATCGGGCAACTTGATGCCCCCAGCTTTCTTTTTCTTTTTCAAAATTTCCTTGGTGATTCGGGGTCTTTTCTGATTCCATACAAATTTTAGGATTGTTTGTTCCAGCACTTTGAAAAATGTCATTGGAGTTTTGATCAGGATGGTGTTGAAGGTATAGATTGCTCTGCATAGCATACACATTTTAACAATGTTTATTCTTCTGATTCATGAGCATGGAAAGTTTTTCTAGCTTTTTGTGTCTTCTTCAATTTCTTTCATGAGTGTTCTGTAGTTCCTAGAGTATAGATCCTTTACCTCTTTGGTTAGATTTATTCCAAGGTATCTTATGGTTTTTAGTGCTATTGTAAATGGAATCGTTTCTCTAATTTCTCTTTCTACAATTGCATTGTGAGTGTATAAGAAAGCAACTGATTTCTGTGCATTGATTTTGTATCCTGCAACATTACTGAATTGCTGTATGAGTTCTAGTAATTTGGGGGTGGTCTTTTTAGGTTTTCCACATAAAGTATCATGTCATCTGTGAAAAAAGAGAGTTTGACTTCTTCTTTGCCAATTTGAATACCTTTTATTTCTTTTTGTTGTCTGATTGCTGTTGCCAGGACTTCTAGTACTATGTTGAACAATAGTGGTGAGAGTGGGTATCCTTGACGTGTTCCTGATCTTAAGGGAAAGGCTCTCAGCTTTTCCCCATTGAGGATGATATTCGCTGTGGGTTTTTCATAGATGGATTTTATGAACTTGAGGAATGTGCCTTCTATCCCTACACTCTGAAGAGTTTTAATCAGCAAAGGATGCTGTATTTTGTCAAATGCTTTTTCTGCATCAATTGAGTGGACCATATGGTTCTTCTGTCTCCTCTTATTAATATGTTTTATCACATTGACTGACTTGTGAATGTTAAATCCCACTTGGTCCTGGTGGATGATCCTTTTAATGTATTGTTGGATCCTATTAGCTAGGCTTTTGTGAGGATTTTGGCATCCATATTCATCAGGGATATGGGTCTGAAATTCTCCTTTTTGATGGGGTCTTTCCTTGTTTGAGGATTAAGGTAATGCTGGCCTCATAGAATGAGTCTGGAAGTTTACCTGCTCTTTCTATTTTTGGAAACAGCTTCAGGAGAATAGGTTTATTTCTTCTTTGAATGTTTGGTAGAATTTCCCAGGGAATCCATCAGGCCCTGGACTCTTGTTTTTAGGAGGTTTTTAATCACTGCTTCAATCTCTTTACTGGTTATTGGCCTATTCAAGTTGTCAATTTCTTCCTGTTTCAGTCCTGGGAGTTTATAGATTTCCAGGAAGGCATCCATTTTATCCATCCGTCAGCTTATTGGCATATGGTTGTTGATAATAATTTCTAATAATTTATTCTATTTCCTTGGAGTTAGTCGTGATCTCTCCCCTTTATTCATAATTTTATTAATTTGGGTCCTTTCTCTTTTCTTTTGGATAACTCTGGCCAGTGGTTTATTGATCTTATTAATTCTTTCAGAGAACCAACTTCTAGTTTCATTGATCTGATCTACTGTGTTTCTGGTTCCTCATTCATTGATCTCTGCTCTAATCTTAATTATTTCTCTTCTAATGCATGGCTTAGGTATCGTTTGTTGCTTTTTCTCTAGTTCTTTAAGGTGTAGTTAGGTGGTGAAATCGGGATTTTTCTATCTTTTTTTTTGAGTGAGGATTAGATGGCTGTGTGTTTCCCCCTTAGGACCACCCTTGCAGTATCCCATAGGTTTTGGACCAATGTGTTTTCATTCTCATTGGTTTCCATTAATTGTTTAAGTTCTTCTTTGGTTTCTTGTTTGACCCAACATTCTTGAACAGAGTGGTCTTTAACTTCCAAGTGTTTCAATTTCTTCCAATTTTTTTCCTGTGATTGAGTTCCAGTTTTAAAACACTATGGTCTGAGAATATTCAGGGAATAATCTCAATCTTTTGGTATTGTTTGAGACCTGATTTGTGATCCAGTGTGTGGTCTGTTCTGGAGAAAGTTCCATGTGCGGTCAAGAAGAATGAGTATTCTGTTTTAGGGTGGAATGTTCTGTATATATCTTTGAGGTCCATCTGCTCCAGTGTGTCATTCAAAGCTCTTGTTTCTTTTTTGATTTTCTGCTTAGATGATCTGTCCATTGCTGAGAGTGGAGTGTTGAGGTCTCCTACAATTAACGTATTGTTATCAATATGACTCTTTATTTTGGTGAACAGTTGGCTTATGTAGATGGCTGCTCCCATGTTGGGGGCATAGATATTTACAATTGTTAGATCTTCTTGTTGGATAGACCCTTTAAGAATGATATAGTGTTCTTCTGTGTCTCTAACTACAGTCTTTAGTTTAAAATCTAATCTGTCTGGTATAAGAATTGCTACCCCAGCTTTCTTTTGAGGTCCACTGGCACGGAAGATGGATCTCCATCCCTTTACTTTCAGTCTGCATGTATCTTTAGGTTCAAGATGAGTCTCTTGTAGACAGTATATGGATGGGTCCTGTCTTTTTATCCAATCTGCAACCCTGTGCTGTTTTATGGGAGCATTTAGGCCATTCACGTTGAGAGTGATTATTGAAAGATATGAATTAACTGTCATCATGTTGCCTGTGAAGACCTTGTTTTTATAGATTGTCCCTGTAAATTTTTGCTGTATATCACTCTTGGGGTCTTTCTCCTTTTATAGAACCCCCCTTTAATATTTCTTGCAGGGCCGGCTTAGTCATCACATATTCTTTCAGTTTCTGCTGGTCCTGGAAGCTCTGTATATCTCCATCCATTCTAAATGACAGCCTTGCCAGATAAAGTATTCTTGGCTGCATGTTCTTCTCAGTTAGTACCCTGAATATGTCTTGCCAGGCCTTTCTGGCTTGCCAGATCTCTGTGGATAGGTCTGACGTTATTCTGATGTTCCTTCCTCTGTGCACAAGGAATCTCTTCCCCCTAACTGCCTTTAAGATGGGTTTCCTTAGTTCTAAGATTTGCAAGTTTTACTATTACATGCCGGGGTGTTGGCCTGTTTTCCTTGATCTTGGGAGGGGTCCTCTCTGACTCTAGGTTGCGAATGTTTCTTTCATTCCCCAGATGAGGGAAGTTCTCAGCTGCAATTTGCTCAAATATATCTTCTAGTCCTCTCTCTCTCTTCATCCCCTCAGGGATTCCAGAATTCTAACGTTGGAGCGTTTCATGGTGTCACTTATTTCTCTGATTCTATTTTCATGGATTCTGAGTTGTTTTTCCCTGGCCTCCTCATTTCCCTTTTTATCTATTAATTGGTCTCTTAGTTCACTGATTTGTTTTTCTGCCTTGCTTACCCTAGCTGTTAGATTACCTAGATTAGATTGGATCTCATTGATACCATTTTTAAGTTCTGCCAGTTGTTTTCATTTCTGCCCTTAAAGACTCTATGTTGCCATCAATTGATTTCTCCATTCTAGCTATTGTCTTCACAGTTGCTAGCCTGGATTCCATCTCCGACATCTTTGTTATATATGAATCCATTTGTAAATCTGTGTCTCTGAGTTTTTCCTATTTTGTGGGTTCCTCTTCATAGTCCTCCTGTTGAGGGCTGGTTGAGGGAATGTATAGAGTCCAAATTATTGACCACAACCCAAGCAAGTTGCACCTCTTTTCTAGGGACCTTAGGGTTGATGGCCTCTTGTTTTCCCAGCCTGTCTTCTGGGGGAGGGACCTGCTGTGCTGTTTCTCAGGCAACCCTTTTTGGGCAGAGTTGCCTCGCTCCCTGTGGTGAGGGATGGGCCCGGTGAAAACTGTTCTTTGGGGGCTTTTGTTCTCTGGCAGCTTTCCCTGGTGGCTTTCTGCATCTCTTCCAAGAGTCAGAGTAGAAGAGACCATTTCCAACCCTCTGCCTCAGAGCAGAGAGATCACAGTCTGTTCTTCAGTGAGCTCTGCAGGCCACACTATCTCTGTTTCTGTCTGTGCTGCTATAAACTGCAGTCCTGTGTTGTGCACTCCTCAGCAGGGCTCCCAGTCCTTTCCTCCATATCAGGGCTTGGGGGCACTTCTCTTCCTTTTATGCTTCTGAAACCTCCAGCTGCCCCCAGTTTGCACACATGGCCCTACTGCTCCAGGTTTACATCTGGGGCGTTGCCCTAAATTCTTTTCCCCACCACTACTGGTCGGCGAGTCTATGTCCTATCCCCAGTACAACAGGCTATCACTCACCGGCGGTGTAAGATCCCAACAGTTTGGCTTCCTCCCCCTTCCGTTTATCCTCTGATATCTGTCAGTGGAATCACGGCTCCCTGCTTCATACCCCGAAACCAACTCCCTGTGATAATCTGTTTGTAGAGATTTAGATCTATCTTCTTACATCTCAGCCTGATTTCGTGGGTGTTCAGAGTGGTCTGGTTGATATCTAGCTTAATTCTGGGGACCAGTTGGAATAGTGTCCTCTACTCCTTTGCCATCTTTCCCCCCCTCCTGGCAATTCTATCTTTATTTTATTTTATTTTGATTTATTTTATTTTATTTTTTTAGAATTGTCCATATCGTTTTCCACAGTGTCTGCACAAATTTCCATTCCCACCAACAGTGCATGAAGTTTCCTTTTTCTCTGCATCCTTGACAACACATTATTTCTTGTCTTTTTTTTTTTTTTAGCCATTCTGACAGGTGTAAAGTGATATATCATTGTGGTTTAATTTGCATTTTCCTGATGATGAGTGATATTGAGCATCTTTTCATGTATCTCTTGACCATCTGCATGTCTTCTTTGGAAAAATGTCTATTCAGATCCACTACCCATTTTTTAATTGAATTGTTTGTTTTCTTGGTTTTGAGTTGTATACATTTTTTATATATTTTCAGTATCTACTCCTTATCAAGTATAACATTTGCAAATATCTCCCATTCAGTAGGTTGCCTTTTTTGTTTTATTGGTGGTTTCCTTCTCTGTGCAAAAGCATTATATTTTGGTGCAGTCCCAATAGTTTAATTTTGCTTTCCTTTCCCTTGCCAGAGGAGACATATCTAGAAAAATGTTTCTATGCCTAATGTCAAAGAAATTACTGCCTGTGTTTTCTTCTAGGAATTTTATGGCTTCAGATCTTTTAGGTCCTTATTCCAGTCTCAATTTATTTTTGTGTGTGATGTAACTAAGTGGTTCAGTTCCTTTCTTTTGCATGTAGCTGTCCAGTTTCCCAATTCCATTTGGTGAAGAGACTGTCTTTCCCCCCTTGTATATATTTGCTTCCTTTGATGTACCATAAAAGTGTGAGTTTATTTCTGGACAATCTACTCTGTTCTATCGATCTATGTGTCTTTTTTGTGTCAGTAACCATACTATTTTGATTAGTACAGCTTTGTAGTATGTCTTGAAATCTGGGATTGTGATACATTCAGCTTTGTTCTTATTCAAGGTTTATTTGGCTATTTGGGGTCTTTTATGATTTTATACACATTTTAGCATTATTGGTTTTGGTTTTGTGAAAAATGCCTTTGGTATTTTGATAGGGGTTGCATTATATCTGAAGATTGCTTTGGGTAATATGGACGTTTTAACAATATTAATTCTTCCAATTCATGAGCATAGACTATATTTCCATTTGTTCACATCATCTTCAATTTTTTCGTCAATATTATATAGTTTTCCAAGTATATGTCTTTCACCTCCTTGGTTAAGTTTATTCCTAGCTATTTTATTCTTGCAATTGTAAATGGCAATGCTTTCTTAATTTCTGTTTTTGCTACTTCATTATTGCTGTATAAAAACACATTGGATTTCTGTACATTTATTTTTTTGCCCAATGTCCTTACTGAATTCATTTTTCAGTCCTAGCAGTTGTTTTGGTGGAGTCTCCAGGGTTTCAAGTATATAATATCATGTCATCTCTAAATAGTGAAAGTTTTGTTCCTTCTGTAGTAATTTGGATGCTTATTATTCTTTTTACTTGTCTGATTACTGTGGCTAAGAATTCCAGTACTATATTGGATAAAGTTGATGTGAATGGACATCCTTGTCTTATTCTTCATTTGAGAGGAAAAGCTCTCAGTTTTCCACCACTGAGTATGCTGTTAGCTGTGCGTTTTTCATCTATGGCCTTTATTATGTTGAAGTCTGTTCCCTGTAAAGCTACTTTTTTGAGAGTTTATATCATGAATGGATGTTTTATTTTGTCAAAAGCTTTTTCTGCATCTATTGAGATGACTATATGATTTTTATCCTTTCTCTTGTTGATGTGAAATATCACTTTGATTGATTTGCAAATATTGAACCACCCTTGCATACATAGACTAAATCCCACTTGATCATGGTGAATAACTTTTTAATGTATTGTTGAATGTTGTTCGCTAATATATGGTTATGGATTTTTGCATCTATGCTCATTAGAGATATTGGCTGCAGTTTTCACTCTCTCCTTTTTTTGTGTGGTGTTTTTATCTGTTTTTTCTATCAGGGTGATAATAGCCTCATACAATGTATTTGGAAGTTTTCCTTCATTTTCTATTTTTTGGAATAGTTTGAGAAGGATAGGTAGTAACTGTTCTCTAATTGTTTGGTAGAATTCACCTGTGAAGCCATCTGGTCTGGGACTTCTGTTTGTTGGGCTTTTTTTGATTACTGACTCAATTGCATTTATAGCATTTGGTCTGGTCAGGCTATCTATTTCTTTATGGTTCAGTCTTGTAAGGTTGTATGTTTCCATTTCTTCTAAGTTGTCCTGTTTGTTTGCATATAATTGTTTATAGTAGTCTCTAATGAGCTTTTATATTTCTTTTTTTAAGATTTTATTTATTTATTTGACAGAGAGAGTGTGAGAGAGCACAAGCAGGGGGAGCAGCAGAGGGAGTGGGAGAAGCAGGCTTTCCACCAAGCAGGGAGCCCAATGTGGGGCTCAGTCCCAGGACTCTGGGATCATGCCCTGAGCTGAAGGCAGACACTTAACCGACTGAGCCACCCAGGCGCCCCTGAGCATTTGTATTTCCATGGTAACAGTTTTATCATCTCTTTTATTTCTGATTTTATTTATTCGAGTTCACCTTTCTTTTTTTCTTGGTGGTTCTAACTAAAGACTTGTCTATTGTGTTGATATGTTTAAAGAACCAGCTCTTACTTCCATTGATTTTCTATATTGGCCTTCTAGTTTCTATTTTATTTATTTCTCTTCTGATCTTTGTTATTTTTATCTTTGACCTTTATTTGTTCTTTTTTCTAGTTCCTTAGGATTGAAAGTTACATTGTTTATTTGAGGTTTTTCTTGTTTCTTGAGGTACTCATTTATCACTATAAACTTCCTTCATAGAATTGTTGTTGCTGCATCCCATAAGTTTTGGTAAGTTGTATTTCCTTTTTCATTTGTCTGGTGATATTATTTTCCAATTTCTCTTTTAATTTTTTTTTAATTGAACCCTTGATTGCCCAATAGCATGTTGTTAAGCCCCACACATTTGTGAATTTTCCAATTTTCCTCTTGTAATTAATTTCTAGCTTTATACCATTTTGGCTGGAAAAGACGCTTAAGATGACTCAGTCATCTTAAACTTTTTAAGACCCTTTAGTGGCTTAGTATATGATCTAACCTGCAGAGTGTTCCATGTGTATTCTGTGAAGGTGAATGTGTATTCTTTTGTTTTGGGATGGAATGTTCTATACTAAATCCATCTGGTTTAACAGGCTATTTATAGCCAATGTTTCCTTATTGATTTTCTGTTTGGATGATTTTCTTTATTGATGTAAGTGGGGTATTTAAATCCCTTATGATTGTATTGCTGTCTAACTCTTCCTTTAGGGTTGTTAATATTTGTCTTATATATTTTGGTACTCCTTTGTTAAGTCCATGTATGTTTACAAATATTATATTTTTCTTGTTGGATTGACTCCTTTATCTTTATGTAATGCCCTTCTTTGTCTCTCATTACAGTCTTTGTTTTAATGTCTATTTTGTTGAACACAAGTATAGCTACTTCAGCTTTCTTTTTATTTCTATTTGCATGGAATATCTTTATCCATCCCTTCATTTTCAGTCTGTATGTGTGCATATATCTGAAGTATGTTTCTTGTATGCAGCATATAGATGGGTCTTTTATTTATTTTTTTATCCATTTAACTACAAGTTGTCTTTTGATTAGAGAATTTAGTCCATTTACATTTAGAGTAATTATTGAAAAGTATGTACTTACTGTCATTTTGTTAACTTTTCCTGCTTATTTTGTACTTCCTCTGTTTCCTTTTTTCTTCTCTTTTTTGGTTTGAGGACTTTCCTTAGTGGTATGTTTAAATTCCTTTTTCATTACCTTTTGTGTATATACTATTGCTTTGTGGTTATCATGAGACTTACATACTTACATTTATACACTTACATTTATAAGTCTATTTTATGTTGATAACAAATTACATTTGAATGCATACATTTTTATGCCCCTCCATGTTTAATGTTTCTGATGTCATATTTTACATCTTGTTATATTCTGTATCCCTTAACTAATTATTGTAATTACAACTATTTCTCCTACCTTTGTCTTTTAATTTTTATACTAGCTTTATAAGTGATTAATCCATTACCTGTACTATATATTTACCTTTACCAGTTTGATTTATAGTTTCATATATTTTTTGTTACTACTTAGCATCTTTTCATTTCAGCGTAAAGAAGCCCCTTTAACATATCTTGTAAAATGAGTTTACTGGTGATTAACTCCTTTAGCTTTTGCTTCTTTGGAGTGATAACTGCTGGGTATTTATTTTGAAGTATATTTTTTCTTTAACACTTTGAATATATTATATCACTCCCTTCTGGCCTGCAAACTTCCTGCTGAAAAATCTGCTTATACTTTTGTGGGGATTCCCTTGTATGTAATAAGGGTTTTTCTGTTTGTTTGTTTTCTCTTGCTGCTTTAAAAAATTATTTATTTGTTTATTTATTTGAGAGAGAGAGTGAGAGAGGTGGGGAGGGGCAGACTAGAGAATCTCAAGCAGACTCCACACCGAGCATGGAGCCAGGTGCAGGGCTTGATCTAACCACCATGAGATCATGACCTGAGCAGAAACCAAGAGTAGGATGCTTAACCAACTGAGCCACCCAGGAGCCCCTCTTGCTGCTTTTAATATGCTCTCCTTGTCTTTAATTTTTGATACTTTAATTATAATGTGTTTTGCTTATGGGTCTTCTTTCATGTTATTTGGAATTTCTGGGCTTCCTATACATTTATATTTGTTTCCTCCTCCAGATTAGGGAAGTTTTCAGTCATTGTTTGTTCAATTAACTTTTCTGTTCTTTTCTCTCTCTCTTCTCTTTTTCTGGGACTTCCCTATTGCAAATGTTGGTCTGCTTGAAGTTGTCCCATAAGCCCGTTAAGCTATCTTCATTTTTGCTCATTTTTTTCCTGTCTTGATTGGATGAATCTCTCTGTCCTATCTTTTATTTTTTTGACTTTTTAAAAAAAATTTTATTGTTATGTTAATCACCATACATTACATCATTAGTTTTAGATGTAGTGTTCCATCATTCATTATTTGTGCATAACACCCAGTGCTCCATGCAGAACGTGCTCTATTTAATACTCATCACCAGGCTAACACATCTTCCCAACACCCTCCCCTCTAGAACCTTCAGTTTGTTTTTCAGAGTCCATCATCTCTCATGGTTCGTCTACCCCTCTGATTTCCCCCCTTCATTCTTCCCCTCCTGCTATTGTCTTCTTTTTCTTTTCTTAACATATATTGGATTGTTTCAGAGGTACCGATCTCAGATTCAACAGTCTTGCACAATTCACAGTGCTTACCAGAGCACATACCCTCCCCAATGTCTATCACCCAGTCACCCCATCCCTCCTACCCCACCCCCCAACCAGCAACCCTCAGTTTGTTTCCTGAGGTTAAGAATTCGTCATTTCAGTGAGGTCATATGATACATGTCTTTTTCTGTTTGACTTATTTCACTCAGCATAATACCCTCCAGCTCCATCCACGTCATTGCAAATGGCAAGATCTCATTCTTTTTGATGGCTGCATAATATTCCATTGTATATATATACCACCTCTTCTTTGTCCATTCATCTGTCGATGGATATCTTGGCTCTTTCCACAGTTTGGCTATTGTGGACATTGCTGCTAAAAACATCAGGGAGCACGTACCCCTTCAGATCCCTACATTTGTATCTTTGGGGTAAATACCCAGTAGTGCCATTGCTGGATCGTATGGTAGCTCTATTTTCAACTTTTTGAGGAACCTCCATACTGTTTTCCAGAGTGGCTGCACCAGCTTGCATTCCCACCAACAGTGTAGGAGGGTTCCCTTTTCTCCGCATCCCTGCCAACATCTGTCATTTCCTGACTTGTTAATTTTAGCCATTCTGACTAGTGTGAGGTGCTATCTCATTGAGGATTTGATTTGGATTTCCGTGATGGCGAGCAATGTTGAGCACTTTTTCATGTGTCTGTTGGCCATTTGGATATCTTCTTTGGAAAAATGTCTGTTCATGTCTTCTGCCCATTTCTTGATTGGATTCTTTGTTCTTTGGGTGTTGAGTTTGATAAGTTCTTTATAGATTTTGGATACTAGCCCTTTATCTGATATGTCATTTGCAAATATCTTCTCTCATTCTGTCGGTTGTCTTTTGGTTTTGTTGACTGTTTCTTTTGCTGTGCAAAAGCTTTTTATCTTGGTGAAGTCCCAATAGTTCATTTTTGCCCTTGCTTCCCTTGCCTTTGGCGATGTTTCTAGGAAGAAGTTGCTGTGGCTGAGGTCGAAGAGGTTGCTGCCTGTGTTATCCTTCAGGATTTTGATGGACTCCTGTCTCACATTGAGGTCTTTCAACCATTTTGAGTCTATTTTTGTGTGTGGTGTAAGGAAATGGTCCAGTTTCATTATTCTGCATGTGGCTGTCCAATTTTCCCAACACCATTTGTTGAAGAGACTGTCCTTTTTCCATTGGACATTCTTTCCTGCTTTGTCAAAGATGAGTTGACCATAGAGTTGAAGGTCCATTTCTGGGCTCTCTATTCTGTTCCATTGATCTAGGTGTCTCTTTTTGTGCCAGTACCATACTGTCTTAATGATGATGGCTTTGTAATAGAGCTTGAAGTCCAGAATTGTGATGCCGCCAGCTTTGCTTTTCTTTTTCAACATTCCTCTGGCTATGCGGGGTCTTTTCTGGTTCCATACAAATTTTAGGATTATTTGTTCCATTTCTTTGAAGAAAGTGGATGGTATTTTGATGGGGATTGCAATGAATGTGTAGATTGCTCTAGGTAGCATTGACATCTTCACAATATTTGTTCTTCCCATACATGAGCATGGAATGTTTTTCCATTTCTTTGTGTCTTCCTCAATTTCTTTCATGAGTATTTTATACTTTTCTGAGTACAGATCCTTTGCCTCTTTGGTTAGATTTATTCCTAGGTATCTTATGGTTTTGGGTGCAATTGTAAATGGGATCAACTCCTTAATTTCTCTTTCTTCTGTCTTGTTGTTGGTGTATAGGAATGCCACTGATTTCTGTGCATTGATTATATATCCTGCCACTTTATTGAATTCCTGTATGAGTTCTAGAAGTTTTAGGATGGAGTCTTTTGGGTTTTCCACATAAAGTATCATATCATCTGCAAGCAGTGAGAGTTTGACTTCTGCTTTGCCGATTTGGATGCCTATTATTTCTTTTTGTTATCTGCTTGCTGTGGCTAGGACTTCTAATACTACGTTGAATAGCAGTGGTGACAGTGGACATCCCTGTCATGTTCCTGACCTTAAGGGGAAAGCTCTCAGTTTTTCCCCATTGAGAATGATATTTGCTGTGGGTTTTTCATAGATGGCTTTTATGATATTGAGGTATGTACCCTCTATCCCTATACTCTGAAGAGTTTTAATCAAGAAAGGATGCTGTACTTTGTCAAATGCTTTTTCTGCATCTATGGAGAGGATCATATGATTCTTGTTCTTTCTTTGGTTAATGTATTGTATCACGTTGATTGATTTGAGGATGTTGTACGAACCTTGCTGCCCAGGGATAAATCCAACTTGGTCATGGTGAATAATCCTTTTAATGTACTGTTGGATCCTATTGGCTAGTATTTTGGTGAGGATTTTTGCATCCATGTTCAGCAGAGATATTGGTCTGTAATTCTCCTTTTTGATGGGGTCTTTTTCTGGGTTTGGGGTCAAGGTAATGGTGGCCTCATAAAATGAGTTTGGAAGTTTTCCTTTCATTTCTATTTTTTGGAACAGTTTCAGAAAAATGGGTATTAATTCTTCTTTAAATGTTTGGTAGAATTTCCCTGGGAAGCCATCTGGCCCTGGGCTTTTGTTTATTGGGAGATTTTTGATGACTGCTTCAATTTCCTTAGTGGTTATAGGTCTGTTCAGGTTTCCTATTTCATCCTGGTTCAGTTTTGGTAGTTGATACATCTCTAGGAATGCATCCATTTCTTCCAGGTTATCTAATTTGCTGGCATAGAGTTGCTCATAATATGTTCTTATAAATGTTTGTATTTCTTTGGTGTTGGTTGTGATCTCTCCTCTTTCATTCATGATTTTGTTGTTTTGGGTCATTTCTCTTTTCTTTTTGATGAGTCTGGCCAAGGATTTATCAATCTTGTTAATTCTTTCAAAGAACCAGCTCCTAGTTTCGTTGATCTGTTCTACTGTTCTTTTGATTTCTATTTCATTGATTTCTGCTCTGATCTTTAATATTTCTCTTCTCCTGCTGGGTTTAGGTTTTATTTGCTGTTCGTTCTCCAGCTCCTTTAGGTGTAGGGTTAGGTTGTGTACTTGAGACCTTTCTTGTTTCTTGAGAAAGGCTTGTATTGCTATATACTTTCCTCTTAGGACTGCCTTTGCTGCAACCCAAAGATTTTGAATAGTTGTGTTTTCATTTTCATTGGTTTCCATGTATTTTTTTAATTCTTCTTTAATTTCCTGGTTGACCCATTCATTCTTTAGTAGAATGCTCTTTAGCCTCCATGTATTTGAGTTCTTTTTGGCTTTCCTCTTGTGATTGAGTTCTAGTTTCAAAGCATTGTGGTCTGAAAATAGGCAGGGAATGATCCCTATCTTTTCGTACTGGTTGAGACCTGATTTATGACCTAGGATGTGATCGATTTTGGAGAATGTTCCATGGGCACTAGAGAAGAATGTGTATTCCGTTGCTTTGGGATGGAATGTTCTGAATATGTCTGTGAAGTCCATTTGGTCCAGTGTGTCATTTAAAGTCTTTATTTCCTTGTCGATCTTTTGCTTAGATGATCTGTCCATTTCATTGAGGGGGGTGTTAAAGTCCCCCACTATTATTGTCTTGTGGTTGATGTGTTTCTTTGCTTTTGTTATTAATTGCCTTATATAATTGGCTGCTCCCATGTTAGGGGCATAAATATTTACAATTGTTAGATCTTCTTGTTGGATAGACCCTTTAAGTAGGATATAGTGTCCTTCCTCATCTATTATTATAGTCTTTGGTTTAAAATCTAATTTGTCTGGTATAAGGATTGCCACCCTAGCTTTCTTTTGGTGTCCATTCACATGGTAAATGGTTTCCTACCCCCTCACTTTCAATCTGGTGTTGTCTTTGGGTCTAAAATTTGTCTCTTGCAGACAGCATATTGATCATCTTGTTTTTTAATCCAATCTGATACCCTGTGTCTTTTGATTGGGGCATTTAGCCCATTTACATTCAGGGTAACTAGTGAAAGATAGGAATTTAGTGCCATTGTATTGCCTGTAAGGTGACTGTTACTGTATATTGTCTGTGTTCCTTTCTGGTCTATGTTACTTTTAGGCTCTCTCTTTGCTTAGAGGACCCCTTTCAAGATTTCTTGTAGGGCTGGTTTCCTATTTGCAAATTCCTTTAGTTTTAGTTTGTCCTGGAAGCTTTTTATCTCTCCTTCTATTTTCAATGACAGCCTAGCTGGATATAGTATTCTTGGCTGCATATTCTTCTCATTTAGTGCTCTGAATATATCCTACCAGTCCTTTCTGGCCTGCCAGGTCTCTGTAGATAGGTCTGTTGCCAGTCTAATGTTTCTACCATTGTAGGTTACATATCTCTTCTCCCGAGCTGCTTTCAGGATTTTCTCTTTGTCTCTGAAATTCGTAAGTTTTACTATTAGATGTCAGGGTGTTGACCTATTTTTATTGAATTTGAGAGTGGTTCTCTGTGCTTCCTGGATTTTGATGCCTGTTTCCTTCCCCAAATTAGGGAAGTTCTCTGCTATAATTTGCTCCAATATACCTTCTGCCCCTCTCTCTCTTTCTTCTTCTTCTGGGATCCCAATTATTCTAATGTTGTTTCGTCTTATGGTATTGCTTATCTCTCGAATTCTGCCCTCGTGATCCAGTACTTGTTTATCTCTCTTTTTCTCAGCTTCTTTATTTTCCATTGTTTGTTCTTCTATATCACTGATTCTCTCTTCTGCCTCATTTATCCTAGCAGTTAGCGTCCCCATAATTGCTTGAACCTCATTAATGGCCTTTTTGATTTTGACTTGGTTAGATTTTAGTTCTTTTATTTCTCCAGAAAGGGTTTCTCTAATAACTTCCATGCTTTTTTCAAGCCCAGCTAGTATCTTTAAAGTGATGATTCTGAACTCTAGATCTGACATCGTACTAATGTCCATATTGAGTAGGCCCCTGGCAGTCGGTACTGCCTCTTGTTCTTTTTATTGAGGTGATTTTTTCCATCTTGTCATTTTTCCAGAGGAGAATAGATTAATGAGAGAACAAAATGCTAACAGGGTAACAAAGTCTCCAGAAAATATACTCTAAACTAATCAGAAAAGACCTGAAGCAGGGGGTAAAGAAAGGAAAGAGAGAAAAAAGAAAAAGAAAAAAAAAAAAGAAAAAGATAAAGATAAAAACAAACAAAAACAGAACAAAACAAAAAAAACAGAATATGATCAAATATGATCATGCTGGTACATAAATCAGTGCTACACACTAGATTTTCGGTGTATTTTGGTCTGTTAGAAGAACGTGCCTCCCAGAATTTTAAAGAAAAAAAAACATATATGTACAAAAATAAGGGTTGATATGATGAAGGGATGGAATATGACTGTAAAGATGAAAATTATAAAAAAATTTATAAAATGAATTCATAAGAAGTTGTTTGAAAAAAGAAAGAGGATTAAAAAAAAAAGAAAAACAAAGGGAGAGAATGTCATCAGGCAGGAGAGTAGAAAAAAAACATACACTAGAGATTTAGGGTATATTTTGATCTGTTAGAAGAAACTATCTCAGGGGCGCCTGGGTGGCTCAGTTGGTTAAGTGACTGCCTTCGGCTCAGGTCATGATCCTGGAGTCCCTGGATCGAGTCCCGCATCGGGCTCCCTGCTCGGCGAGGAGCCTGCTTCTCCCTCTAACCTTCCCCCCTCTCATGTACTCTCTCCCTCTCTCTCATTCTCGCTCTCTCAAATAAATAAATAAATCTTAAAAAAAAAAGAAGAAACTATCTCAAAGTTTTTAAGAGAGAACAACATATAAATATGCCAAAAATACGGGTAACTACTATAGAGGGATAGAATATGACTCTAAAAATGAAAAATAAAAATGTTTTTTAAAAAAGGGATTGACAAGATGTTGGTTGAAAAACGGAAGAAGAGAAATTCAAAAAAAAAAAATTAACTTTGAAAGACTAAAGAATCATAGTAAAAAAGCCATGGATTCTATGTGCATTATTCCCCTAGCATTGGAGTTCTGCCGTTCTCATTGATGGGTAAACTTGGTCTTGGCTGGCTGTTCTCGCTGATCTTCTGGGGGAGGGGACTGTTGCTGTGGTTCCCAAATGTCTTTGCCGCAGGCGGAATTGCCATGCCCTTGCCCAGTCCGGGCTAAGTAATCTGCTCAGGTTTGCTTTCAGGAGCTTTTGTTCCCTGCAAGCTTCCCGTACAGCTTTGGAGGCCGAGAGTGAAAATGGCGGCCTCCCAATCTCCACCCCCGAGGAGCCGAGAACTCGGAGCCTCACTCCTCAGTGAGCCCCCAGAGAAAAGCCGTCAGTCACTCCCGTCTCCCTGGTCTCTGGCCGCACTCCGTGCTCACCCAGCCTGTGACTGAGCATTTCTATGTCTGGCACCAGACTCGGTGTGGAGTCTCCAAACCCAGCAGATCCCTGCAGTGCACTCCCGCGCCACTCCTCCCAGGGGAGGAAGGGGAGTCTCCCTGGATCTGCCATTTGTTGGGTCCCTGCTGGAGGAGCAGGGGCCCGACTGTGCCATGGATCATGGTTCATGGCAACCCTGAGCTGAGAGCCCGCGTCCAGCCTCTGTCTCTGCAGCCGGCTTCCCTGTTCCGATACCTGGGAGCTCCATGGCACTCAGGGACCCCCGGTCTTTCTGTGACCCCGAGGGTCCTGAGACCACACTGTCCCACGAGGGTTCCATCCCCAGCTTAGCCACCGGACCAGCGTCCCTCAGCGGAGCAGACTTCTAAAAGTTCTGATTTTGTGCTCTGAGACTCTATCACTTGCCAGAAGCGGCTGATGGAGGCCCCTCCCCCACCATCTATCCTCCCGAATATCGCCTCGGATTCACTTCTCTGCACATCCTACCTTCCAGAAAGTGGTCGCTTTTCTGATGAGAGAGTTGTTGCTATTCTTTTCTTCGATCTCCTGTTGAGTTTGTAGATGTTCAGAATGGTTTGATCCCTATCCAGCTGAATTCCTGAGACCAGACAAAATCCAGGTCTCCTACTCCTCCGCCATCTTCCTCTGCCCCATCCTATCTTTTAATACAGTGATCTATTCTGTTTCTAGTTTGCTATTGAACCCCTCTAGTGTATTTTTCAGTTCAGTTATTGTATTGTGCAGTTATGTGACTTCTGTTTGATACTTTCTTATATATTCTATGCCTTTTTTGAACATTTTGTTTTGTTTTGTTTTTTACTGTTTTTATCCATCCTTTTCCCTAATTTGGTGAGCATCTGTATGAGCATTACTTTGAACTCTTCATCAGGTAAATTACGTATCATTTCATTAAGATTTTTTTCTGAGTTTTTATCTTATTTCATTTGGAACATATTTTTCTGTTTCTTTATTTTGCTTGACTCTCTGTGTTGATGTCTATGTATTAGATGAAATAGCCACCTTTCCCAGTCTTAAAGGTTTGGCCTTGGGTAGGACATGAAACTTATCATTCACCCCTGCTCTGGCTCTTGGTTGTCTCTCAAATGTTTGTGATTATCCAAGCAGCCTATTTTATTTTTAATAGCTCCCTGTTTTTGAGGGTGTGTCAAAACCTGTTAGTGTCCCAAAGGGACGGATCTCAATCAGCACCTAGATTCAAGCTGATTGGGAGACAGACCCTCAGACAGTGTCCTTAAAAGTATGCAAATGTATTGCAGTACCTGGGTGGCTCAGTCAGTTAAGCATTGCCTTTGGCTCAGGTCCTGGGATCAAGCCCCATGTCAGGGTCCCTGCTCAGCCAGGAGCCTGCTTCTCCTTCTCCCCCTGCCCCTCCCCTGCTTTTGCTCTCTCTTGCTCACTCTCTCTCTCTCAAATAAACAAATAAAATCTTAAAAAAAATAAAGTATGCAAATATATACAGTCCTGTGGGAAAACAAGCATCAGCCCCACTGTCCATCAGAGCCAGGCAATCTAGAAGTGTCCTCTGGGTGGCAGTTGCAAAATTCAGGGCTCCAGAGGAGTGCCTAAACTCCTTTATGGGAGATACCAGTGAACTGTAGCAAGACACAGGGAAAGCAAAAAGATGGCATCCCTCAGCCTATATTCTCTGAGAGCATCTCTGTAGCCTCTAGATGTGTGCCAAATCTGAAACATGGCCCTAATGCTGAAGCTCCAGAGTGAGCAAGTAAGCCTCTTTCATAGAAAGCTTGAGGTATGCTTCAGTCTGCTGTCTGTGCAGTGTTCTGGGTGTTGTAGCCTGTCAAGAACTTTCTTTACTATTGTTACACTCCCATGAGACCCAGGAATGCAAGTCCCCCGGGACACTAGAGCTCAAGGGGTATTTCCTGCACAGCAGCCACAAAAACCAAGCACAAAATGTGGGTATAAGTTCCTCTATAGGAGATACTGGTGCTCAGGAGAGCAGCAGTGGGAAAGCATGAAGATGGTATCCATTGACTTGAGTGAGGCATAAAGGGAGTGTAAAAATGGCACCAGCAAAAAAAAAAAAAAGAAAAGAATGAAGAAAGAAAAACAAAAAAAGAAAAAGAAAATAAAAAGAGAAAATGAAAAAAAAAAAAAGATGATGCACACCAGCTTTAGTAAGGTAGAGTGAGAGTAGAAAGATCTTGCCCACCAGCTTCTGTCCTTGGAAAGTACTACAGCAGGCCCTGCCCCTCAGATCACATTAGGAAATGAGTCTTTCACATAAAGCCTAGGCACTTTTCAAAGGACTGCTTCTGTGCTGGATTCTGAAGCAGATGAGTCTGGGCAGCAGCCCCTTTAAGAGCCATTTCTCAGTTGGCCATAGCCCCACAGATCTCATAGGCATGAGCCCCATTGGTTTTCTTTTTTTATCTAAATTCAATTAGCCAAAATATAATACATCATTAGTTTCAGATGTAGAGTTCAATAATTCATCAGTTGCATATAACACCCAGTGCTCATCACATCATGTGCCCTCCTTAATGCCCATCACCCAATTACCCCATCCCTCCACCCACCTCCCCTCCAGGAACACTGTTTGTTTCCTATAGTTAAGAGTCTCTCATGGAAGGGAGGGAAAACTGAATGGGAAGTAATCAGAGAGGTTTTCAAAGTTAAATCTCTGAGGGCCTTGTCTCTCCAGTTCATCTTAAAAGTTGGGATGGTCACTGTGGGTTATGAACCTTTTGCTTCTCAAGAAGAAGCTCCAGGTTTTGAATTTCCTCCTAATCATGGGTTGCTGTGGTGGAGGTGGGGTGCATGGCAAGATTATATCTCAGCCCTTCCTACCTGCTTTGGTATTTTTTTTTTTTCTCATTTGCCCAATGTGAATCAGGTCACTGTGCTAGAATTTAGGTAGAGAAAATTGTTCCTTATATAGCTGTAGATTTGGTGTGTCTGTGGGAGTTGGTGAGTTCAGGATCTTCTTATGTCTTCACTTTGAACCAGAACCTTCAACTGTAATCTTTTGACCCTAATGGCTGCAGATTTTTCATCTACCTTTAAATTATTTCCAAACTATGTCCGCCACTTTTCCACTCTGAGTTCCATGTTAGGTAAAACAGATATCAGCACCTTGATTCAGTCTTTTAGGTAGCCCTCAGACAGGTTAGGACAGGCTAACACAATAATGTGCAAATGAAGTTTTGTTTGCTCCCTCTGCAACCAGGGACCAGGGTCATACACATCTTAAATATCATAGCTGAGCTGGGAGGGGGTAGGGAAAAGATGAATAAAAACATTAAAAAGCTTTTCTACATTTTTTAAAGATTTAATTTCTTTATTTGGCAGAGAGAGAATAAGCAGGGGGAGTGGCAGGCAGAGGGAGAGGGAGACGCAGACTCCCCACTGAGTGGGAAGCCTGATATTGGACTTAATCCTAGGACCTCCAGGATTATGACCTGAGCCAAAGGGAGACACTTAACTGACCGAGCCACCCAGGTGCTCCAACTTTCCTACAATTTTTTAGTTAGATTTTTCTTGATTCTATGTTTGTTTGTTTGCTATAAACATTTGACTGTTTTCCACAGTAGTGACTAAGTTAGTTCTGAGTTTCTACTTGTTTTTCAATGTTTCTGTGGAGGGATGAGTTTGGAGCTGGCTAATCCCTCATTTTACTGATTTGACTCCATAATATACAGCATAATAAAGTTAATTTCTAAATTACTGGCATAAAAATGGTGGTTAGATTCCCAGGCCAGTCACCAATTTCCCATCACCACCAAAACCTAGTTAACCTAAAAATATATATGAATAAATTCACACCCCCAGGAAAATAATTGTGTATGGTATATTTCTGTATGCCTAATTCCTATATAGTGCCTGTAAAAAAAAAAGTGCTTAATAAATGCATTTTGAATAAATGAATAGTACTATAAAATCCAACCATTAATAATAATAATGATTACATAGAAATATGTGAAATTCTAGAAATACAGAATTGTATTAGCAATCACAATTTATATCCATACACCCCTTCACACTTTCCAGGGTACTTTCATATTTATTATCTCAACAGAGCTTCATAATTATTCTGTGAAGTAAGAATGATAAGAGCTATAACCCCCATTTTATAAATCAGATAGATTAAGTGATGTTCTAAGTCATCTAACTGTAACTGGCAGTGGCAGGAATTTTATCTAGATCTGCTGCATACAAAACCTCTCCTCCTTTTATTTTTATTTCTTTTGAGACTCATTATGGAAGAAAATAATTCCTCTTTTCATTTGTTCCTCCTGAAAGAAACAAACACACTGCTTTGTTGGAGGTTTTGAAAAATACCAACTGCTAACAGCTACAGGAAACCGAATGATTTCCTACTATAAAGCATCTCAGAACAACTGAATATGTGCATATGTATGAATGGTGGGGTCTGAATTCTTGGAGGGATAATTGAATTTTATTTGCATGTCAGAGGACCAACACCTCCCATTTGAGGCACTTATCACAGGAGCAGAATGATGATGTGAGAAGGATTTGGAGTTCAGCCCAGGCACAGGGAAGATCAGGAAATGGGAGAGGAAAGACAACCACAGGGGCCTTAAGGCTTTCTTTCTTCTTCTCTCTGATTTCCTCTCCTAACTCCACTAAGTCCATCTGTGATGTAACTGAAGAACTGGAGCCTGGGGCAAGAAGAATTGGGTGTAGAAAGATGTAGGAGTAACTCTAGGCAACAGTGAAATCCATAGAGGTGAAGGAAAAAGAGCATATTGTAAGTTATGGCACACAGAAGCATTAAAGGAGTTCTTGTGGTTTCCCTATGTGAAAAAAAAAGTTTATGCTAATAAAGTTTGAGTATTTGTCTTAAAGGAAGCCATACAAAGAGTATTCCTTGCAGAGACTCAAGTGAACTATTTATCCTGTTTCTCAGCGTGAGATCTTATTTTTCCTGTAAAGAAAGAAAAATGATATAGAGAAATGGAGTCAGGTAGACCTAAGTTCAAATCTAGCCCCACTACCAGCTTACTACTTGTGTGATTTCAACAATTTAATTTAGTTATCTGAACCTTAGTTTAGATAGTCATCCTCTAAGAAATGGTGATAACACGCATTTCAAAGTATTAATGTGAGTGTTACATGAAAAATGAACTTGCTTTTTAAATGTTAGATCTTGTTATTATCACCTTTGGATTGTATGAACTGCATTATAGATAATCCTCATTTATCCTGTAACATTTGGAATTCATAGAGTGGTTTTCAAAAGTGAGTTTAAAAGACAATTAAGCATTAGTGTTTAAAAGTTAAAGTTCAATGGAAATATTCCTAAGATATATTGTACAATTCTATACCTGCTTCAATGGTAAACTAAACAGCATTTTAAACATTTTCTTTATTACTGAGGGTCATTATTAATGAACATCCATTATCACACATCACTACCACATAAGATACAATGATAATCCTCAAGGACTAGGATACTGGTAGTCATGTGATAAGGGCAGGAGGGTTCTTGGCACACAAATTCAATAGTCTCAGAAAAATGTTTATTTCCTATTGTCTCTTTTTGAATAGTTTTTGTTCCCCCCCTTCTCAGCCTATTAGATGTTGCTTCTTGCTGTTATTGGTATGCCTGCCTCTGACTACTCCCTTTCTAATTGTTCCTGCTAATCTACCTTGGACAACAAAATAACTAAGCTTGTTAAAGTCATGTCTATGTAGTGATTCTCCTATTGTCGTCCTTGGACTGGTAGTATCAACATCACTGAGAAACATGCTAGAAATGAAGAATCTCAGGCCCAATCCCAGACTTATTGAATCAGAGACCTCTGGGGGTAGATTCCAGAAATCTGTGAACAGTCCCTTCAAGTAATTCTGGTGTATGCTCAAATTTGAGATTTACTGCCCTACTATATTTGTTAATAATGTTCATGTTAATAAGGTACCAGGTTTCATTATGAGAGATATGACTTAGTAGGTCTGGAGTAGAGCCTAAGAACCTTAAGTATTTTTTTTTAACCAATACCCCAGATTATTCTGATGAAAGTAGTCAAAAAACACAATTGGAGAAACGTTTCTCAAGCATAGACCAGTGCTTCTCAAACTTATCTGGGGATTTTGTTAAAATGTATATTCTGATTTAATAAGTCTGGTGTTCAGTATTTTTTTTTTTTTTTAGTTTTTGTTTAAATTTCAGTTGGTTAACATACAGTGTAATATTAGCTTCAGGCATACAATATAGTGTTTCAACACTTCCATACAACATCTGGTGTTCATTACAAGTACACTCCTTAATCCCTGTCACCTATTTAGCCTATCCCCCCTGCCCACCTTCCCTCCAGTAACCTTCTGTTTGTTCTCTATAGTTAAGAGTCTGTTTCTTAGTTTCTCTCTCTCTCTTTGTTCCTTTGTGTTTTTTCTTAGATTTCATATATGAGTGAAATCATATTGTATTTGTCTTTCTCTGATTGATTTATTTTAGCTTAGCATAATACTCTCTAGCTCCATCCATGTCATTGCAAATGGCAAAATTTCAATCTTTTTTATGGCTGAGTAATATTCCACTGTATACCACATTTCCTTTATCCATTCACCATTCTATGGACATTTGGGCTCCTTCCATAACTTGGCTATTGTAGATAATGCTGCTATAAACATTGGGATGCATTTACCCCTTTGAATTAGTATTTTTGTATTATTTGGGTAAATACCTAGTAGCACAATTGCTGAATTGTAGGGTAGTTCATTTCCTGTAATTAAAAACAGTATCAGTCTTTTTTGTTTTTGCAAAAGATGGTATTTTCTCCA
The DNA here is from genome assembly GCF_011800145.1 of Mirounga leonina. Classification (NCBI taxonomy): domain Eukaryota; kingdom Metazoa; phylum Chordata; class Mammalia; order Carnivora; family Phocidae; genus Mirounga; species Mirounga leonina. The sequence goes on from NW_023270096.1 coordinate 641,719, forward strand.
AAATCAAATATTATCAAAGTTGTTTATTCATACTTTTTAAATTTTAAAGAAACGAGTTGTTTTAGTCATACGAGTTAGTTCGCTTTGAATACAGAATGAAGGAACTCTCCTATGAGTAAAATTGTATGAACTTTAGTTTTAGACTCAGTGTCACCTTCTCCAGCTTCTCAGAGGCCTTTTACTCTGTCATTCTCGGTCTTAAGTATATCATGAATAGAGAAGGAGCAATAAAGCTTCCCTTCCATGAGGGTCAAAATTCTATGTTAGATTATATTAGTCTTTCTGGAACTAAAGTAGATGCTACACTTTCTCTAGTCTAAGCTCTAAGTTTCAGCATTTATATTCTCCCTGAAGGGTCTTGATTGACAATCCAAACCTTTTCTAAGAGGCAAAACAGTTATTCCTTCTGAATGAGTATCCTGAATGTTGCATCCTTTCAAGAAGGAATGGGGTTCTGAGTCAAGCCTTGGTACTAATCCCTGACTTTGACAATCTCTGGACTTCTCCTTACAGAAAGAAAATACCTTGGTAGAGAACCAGTCAGGGAGACTCCTCATGCTTCAACTCCTGGATTGCTTTAAATATTCCTCTTACATAGGAGCTTTTGTTGGTTATAATCTCCACAAGGAGGAAAAGCAAATAAATGATAAAGAATGTCAATTTAGACAGCTTTTCATTTCAGGTTGGATAAATGACTCTAGACCATGAGTTCTAAAGTGAACCTAGTGCTGCACCCCCCCCCCCATAACTTCAATATTGCAATGGGGCCTTTCAAAGTGGGGTCTGTTGATTTTCAGGATCGACAGAGCTGAAGCTATTTTTATGAAATGGACTTCAAAAATCATTTTAGTTTATTTTCTGGAAGATCTGACCTTAGGATTATTGGTGGTGAGATATAATGTCATGTACTTGTTACTGCCTTCTCCTTTTCACTTCTTTCCTTTCTTCTTTCCATTCTGTTAGAATAGTATATTGGAGGTGGGATCAGACAAATCAGACAAATTTAAGCATCTGCTCTTTTCTAGGTGTATGGCCTTGGACAAATGACTTAAACTTTCTGAGCCTTAGTTTACTCAACTGTAAAATTAGGGTAATAACACCTATTATTTCAGGGTTGTTGTGAGCATTAGAGCTAATATATGTAAGGCATATAGAAATTATGTCTGTATATGTGTTCAATAATAAAAAGCTGTTATTATTGATGGTATCATTTTCACCTGCTCTCTTCATTTCACAAAGTTGTTATGAGAATGAGCTCAGATGAGTACTTTACTCAGAATTATACTATACCTTATTATTACCTAGCCATTATTTTCTATTAATCCATAATGCATACTGCTCACTCCAGATGTGTCTGTTCACTGTAGCATTTGATACTTTTTCTTATATCTTTATGCTGTTCCCCATCTGCTTCATCTTTTCCACCCATCCCACTAAGTCTCAAATGTATTTGGTGGCAGAGCACCAGAAGTCATGGTTCTTTTTGTAGAATATAATGAAGTAGCTTTATTAAACATAAAATAGCTAACCATATGATTGTGCTAAATTTGCTACTATCTTATTCTGTATTTTAATTTAAAGAAGCTGTAGCAATTGTCAAGTAATTTTTAAGAATGTATAGAAAGAAATTTTCAAATTAAAAAAGTTAGTTGTTTTGAAAATTGGAAAAAATACATTTAAATAGTGGAACACCCTGGCCCATTTTACAGAATTCCAGTGCCATAATGAAGAATTTTGAGATATACTGGACTATCCATCCAGAGGGTATCCATCTCTTAGAGCCAAACTTAAGTCCCACCTTCTCCAGGAAGACTTACTGATCATTGCAATCCTCTCACTGGTCTGTCCTTTCAGAACTTTTCCCTATATAAAATCAATACCATGAAATAGAATGAATTGTTTGCTGAGAGTTTCATGGTTAATAATTCACTGTGATTATAAAACAAAAGGAAGAGAAAGAACATCTACTGAGTGTCTACTGTGTTCTAGTCAATGTGATTGTTCCTTCATATATATTATATAATTTTCTTCTCATAAAAACATTTTGATGCAAGTTTTATTATTGCCATTTGCAGATAAGGAGCCTAAAGCTACTGGTCACACAATTAGAAAGCAGCAGGGTCAAAAGTTGAACCACCCAGCAGAAACATAATGTACATTCTTCTCAAATGCACATGGAACATATGGATACACCTTATGCAAGGGCATAAACTAATAAAACCATGTATGTTCTCTGGCAATACAATACAGTTTTGTTTCTTAAATTCCACATATGAGAGAAATCATATGGTATTCATCTTTCTCTGACTTATTTTGCTTAGCATAATACCCTCTAGTTCCATCAAAGTCATTGCAAATGGAAAAATGTCATTCTTTTTGATGGCTGAGTAGTATTCCATTGCATATATATACCACAACTTCATTATCCACTCATCTGTTGATGGACATCTGGGCTCTTTCCACATTTTGGAAATTGGGGACATTGCTGATATAAACATTAGGGTGCATGTGACCCTTCAAAACACTATATGTGTATCCTTTGGATAAATATAGAGAGAGCAATTGCTAGATTGTAGGGTAGCTCTATTTTTAACTTTTTTTTAAAGATTTTATTCATTTATTTGACAGAGAGAGGCACAGCGAGAGAGGGAACACAAGCAGGAGGAGAGGGGGAGGGAGAAGCAGGCTTCCCACTGAGCAGGGAGCCCGATGTGGGGCTCGATCCCAGGACCCTGGGACCATGACCTAAGCCGAAGGCAGACGCTTAACGACTGAGCCACCCAGGTGCCCTATTTTTAACTTTTTGATGAACCTCCATACTCTTTCCAGACTGGCTGCATCAGTTTGCATTCCCACCAACAGTGTAAGAGGGTTCCCCTTTCTTCATATCCTTGCCAACATCTGTTGTTTCCTGATTCATTAATTTTAGCCATTCTGACTGGTGTGAGGTGGTATCTCATTGTGGTTTTGATTTGTATTTACCTGATGCCGAGCGATGAGCATTTTTTCATGTGCCTTTTGGCCATTTGTATGTCTTTGTTGGAGAAATGTCTGTTCATGTCTTCTACCCAGTTCTTGACTGGATTTTTTGTTCTTTGGGTGTTGAGTTTGATAAGTTCTTTACAGATTTTGGATATTAGCCCTTTATCTGATAAGACATTGGCAAATATCTTCTCCCATTTCATGGGTTGCCTTTTAGTTTTGTTAACTGAAGATTTTTATCTTGATGAAGTCCCAATAGTTTATTTTTGCTTTTGTTTCCCTTGCCATTGGAGACATGTCTAGCAAGAAGTTGTTGCAGTGGAAGTCAAAGAGTTGCTGCCTGTGTTCTCTTCTAGCATTTTGATGGATTCCTTTCCCACATTTAGGTCTTTCATCCATTTCGGGTTTATTTTTGTGTATGGTGTAAGAAAGTGGTCCAGGGTGTGTGGGTGGCTCAGTTAAGCTTCTGCCTTCTGCTAAGGTCATGATCCCAGGGTCCTGGAATGGAGCCCTGAATTGGGCTCCCTGCTCAGTGGGGAGTCTGCTTCTCCCTCTGCCTCTCCCCCCTGGATTGTGCTCTCTATCTCACTCACTCTTTCTCTCTCTCTCAAATAAATAGTAAATAAAATCTAAAAAAAATAAAAATAAAGTGGCCCAATTTAATTTTTCTGCATGTGGCTGTCCAATTTTCCCAACACCATTGTTGAAGAGACTTTTTCCATTGGATACTCTCTTCTGCTTTGTTGAAGATTAGTTGTCTATAGAGTTGAGGGTCGATTTCGGGTTTCTCTTTTGAGTTCCATTGATCTGTGTGTCTGTTTTTGTGCCAGTACCATACTGTCTTGATGATTACAGTTTTAAAATACAGCTTGAAGTCTGGAATTATGTTGGCTCCAGCTTTGGTTTTCTTTTTCAACATTCCTTTGGCTATTTGAGGTCTTTTCTTGTTCCATAAAAATTTTAGGATTGTTTGTTCTAGCTCTATGGAAAATAATGATGGTATTTTGATAAGGATTGCATTGACTGTGTAGAGTGCTTTGGATAGCATAGACATTTTTAACAATATTTAATCTTCCAATCCATGACCATGGAAAGTTTTTCCATTTCTTTGTGTCTTCTTCAATTTCTTTCATAACTGTTCTGTAGTGAAAACAGTACAGATCTTTTACCTCTTTGGTTAGGTTTATTCCAAGGTATCATATGGTTTTTGGCTTAATTGTAAATGGGACTGATTCCTTGATTTCCCTTTCTGCTGCTTCATTATGGCTGTAGAGAAATGCAACAGAATTTTGTGCATTTGTTTTATGTCCTGTGACTTTGATGAATTCTTGTATCAGTTCCAGCAATATTTTGGTGGAGCCTTTCATTTTTTTACATAGAATATCATGTCATCTTCAAAGAGGGAAAGTTGACTTCTTTGCTCACCTGGATGCATTTTATTTATTTTTGTTGTCTGATTGCTGTGGCTAGGATTTCAAGTAGTATGTTGCACAACAGTGGTGGGAGTGGACATTGCTGTCGTGTTCCTGACCTTAGGGGAAAAGCTCTCAGTTTTTCCCCATTGAGGATGATATTTGCTGTGTGTTATTCATATATGGTTTTTATGATATTGAGCTCTGTTCCATCTATCCTTACAGGATGGAGAGTTTTTATCAAGAAAAGATGCTCTATTGTGTCAAATGATTTTATGCATCAATTGAGAGGATAATATGGTTCTTGACTTATAATTGCTCATAATATTCTCTTATAATTATTTGTATTTCATTGGTGTTGGTTGTGAAGTCTCCTCTTTCTGTTTTTTTTTTTTTAAAGATTTTATTTATTTATTCATGAGAGACAGAGAGAGAGAGAGAGGCAGAGGCAGAGGGAGAAGCAGGCTCCCCACAGAGTAGGGAGCCTGATGTGGGACTTGATCCCAGGACCCTGGGATTATGACCTGAGCCAAAGGCAGACACTTAACTGACTGAGCCACCCAGGCGTCCTGTGATGTCTCCTCTTTCATTCATGATCTTATTTATTTGGGTCCTTTATCTTTTCATTTTGATAAGTCTGGTTAGGGATTTATCAATCTTATTAATTCTTTCAAAGAACCAGCTCTTAGTTCCGTTGATCTGATCCACCTTTTTTTAAATTTCTATGTCTTTGATCTGCTGTAATATGTATTATTTCTATTCTCAAGTTGGATTTAGGCTTTATTTGCCATTCTTTTCACAACTCCTTTAGGTGTAATTTTGGCTTGTGTATTTGAGACTTTTTGTTTGTTTGTTTCTTGAGAAAGGCCTGTAGGATCGCCTTTGCAGCATCCCCCAAATTTGGACTGTCGTGTTTTCATTTTCATTTTTTTCCATGTATTTTTTTTAATTCTTCTTTTACTTTCTGGTTGACCCATTCATTCGTTAGTAGGATGCTCTTTAACCTCTGTGTATTAGTGTTCCTGTCCAATTTTTTTATTCTAGTTGACTTCAAATTTTAAAGCACTGTGGTCTGAAAATATGCATGGAATAATTTCTGTTCTTGTAGCAGTTGATCCCTGTTTTGTGACCCAGTATGTCATCTATTCTGGAAGGTTGTTCTATGTGTCCTTGAGAAGAATGTGTATTTTGTTGCTTTAGAATGAAAAGCTCTGAATATATCAGTGAAGTCCATCTGGTCCAGTGTGCAATTCAAAGCCCTTGTTTCCTTGTAGATCTTCTGCTTAGATGATCTGCCAATTGCTGTGAGCGGGGTGTTAAGTCCCCTACTATATTCTACATTATTTATTTTTACTTAAATTCAATTAGTACATCATTAGTTTCAGATATAGTGTTCAATAATTCATCACTTGCATATAACACCCAATGCTCATCACATCACATGCCCTCCTTAATGCCCATCCTCCAGTTACCCCATCATCCCACCCACCTCCCCTTCACAACCCTCAGTTTGTTTACCAGAGTCAAGAGTCTCTCATGGTCTGTTTCCATTTCTGATTTCTTCCCACTCAGTTTTTCCCTCCTTTCCCCTATGATCCTCTGTGCTATTTCTTATATTCCACATATGAGTGAAACCATATAATTGTCTTTCTCTGACTGACTTATTTCACTTAACATAATACCCTCCAGTTCCATTCACGTCGATATAAATGGTAGGTAGTCATCCTTTCTGATGGCTTAGTAATATTCCATTGTATATATAAACCACATCTTCTTTTTCCATTCATCTGTGGAAGGGCATCTCAGCTCCTTCCACAGTTTGGCTATTGTGGACATTACTGTCCCAGTGCGGGACTCAATCTCAAGACCCTGGGATGATGACCTGAGCTGAAGGCAGCTGCTTAATCAACTGAGCCCCCCAGGCATCCTTATTTTTAACTTCTTGAGGAAACTCCGTACTGTTTTCCAGAATGGCTGTACCAGCTTCCATTCCAACCAACAGTATAGGAGGGTTCCCCATTCTCCACACTTGTCAACATTTGTTGTTTCCTGTCTTGTTAATTTTAGCCATTCTGACTGATGTAAGGTGGTATCTCATTGTGGTTTTGATGGAGTCCCAATAATTCATTTTTGCTTTTGTTTCCCTTTGCATTCAGAGAGGTGTCTTGCAAGAAGTTGCTGTGGCCGAGGTCGAAGAGTTTGCTTCCTGTGTTCTCCTTTAGGATTTTGATGGATTTCTGTCCTCCATTTAGGTCTTTCATCCATTTTGAGTTTATCTTTGTGATTGGTGTAAGAGAATGGTCCAGTTTCATTCTTCTACATGTGGCTGTCCAATTTTCCCAGCACCTTTTATTGAAGAGATTGTCTTTTTTTCCATTGGATATTCTTTCTTCCTTTGTTGAAGATTATTTGACCATAGAGTTGATGGTCCATTTCTGGATTGTCTATTCTGTTCCATTGATATGTCTTCTTTGTGCCAGTACCATGCTGTCTTGATGATCACAGCTTGTAATATAGCTTGAAGTCAGGCATTGTGATGCCCCCAGCTTTGGCTTTCTTTTTAACATTCCTCTGGCTATTTGGGGTCTTTTCTGGTTCCATATAAATTTTAGGATTGTTTGTTCCAGCTCTGTGAAAAATGTTGATGGTATTTTGATAGGGATTGCACTGAACGTATAGATTACTGTGGGTAGCATAGACATTTTTAACAATGTTTATTCTTCCAATCCATGAGCATGGAATGTTTTTCCATCTCTTTGTGTCTTCCTCAATTTCTTAATAAGTAAGTGTTCTCTAGTTTTTAGAGTACAGATCCTTTACCTCTTTGGTTAGGTTTACTCCTAGGTATCTTATGGGTTTTGGTACAATTGTAAATGGGATCAATTCCTTGATTTCTCTTTCTTCTGCTTCATTGTTAGTGTATAGAAATGCAACTGATTTCTATGCATTGATTTTATATCCTCCCACATTATTCAATTCCTGTATGAGTTCTAGCAATTTGGGGGTGGAGTCTTTTGGGTTTTCCACCTAAAGAACCATGTCATCTGTGAAGAGTGACAGTTTGACTTCTTCTTTGCCAATTTGAATGCCTTTTTTTTTTTGTTTTGTTTTCTGATTGCTGAGGCTAGGACTTCTAGTACAGTGTTGAACAAGAGTGGTGAGAATCTTCCTGACGTTAGGGGAAAAGCTCTCAGTTTTTCCCCATTGAGAATGATATTCACTGTGGGCTTTTCATAGATGGCTTTTATGATACTGAGATATGTTCCTCTTATCCCTACACTGTGGAGAGTTTTAATCAAAAAATAATGCTGTATTTTGTGAAAGGCTTTTTCTGCATCAATTGAGAGGATCATAAGGTTCCTGTCTTTTCTTTTATTAATATGAAGAATCACATTGATTGATTTGTGAATGTTGAATGCCCTCGCATCCCAGGAATAAATCCCACTTGGTCATGGTGAATAATCCTTTTAAAGTCCTGTTGGACCCTATTGGCTAGTATCTTGGTGAGAATTTTTGCATCCATATTCATCAGGGATATTGTTCTGTAGTTCTCCTTTCTGGTGGGGTCTTTTGTTTTGGTATCAAGGTAATGCTGGCCTCATAGAACGAGGTTGGAAGTTTTCCTTCCATTTTTATATTTTGAAACCACTTTAGAATAGGTATAATTTCTTCTTTAAATGTTTGGTAGAATTCCCCTGGGAAGCCATCTGGCCCTGGATTCTTGCTTTTGGGGAGGTTTTTGATTACTGCTTCAATTTCCTTGCTGATTATGGATCTATTCAGATTGTCTATTTCTTCCTGTTTCAGTTTTGTAAGTTTATAAGTTTCTAGGAATGCATTCATTTCTTCTAGATTGCCTAATTTGTTGGCATATAATTGCTCATAATATGTTATTAAAATTGTTTGTGTTTCCTTGGTGTTGGTTGTGATCTCTCCTCTTTCATTCATGATTTTATTAATTTGAGTCCTTTCTCTTTTGTTTTTGAGAAGTCTTGCTAAAGGTTTATCAATCTTATTAATTCTTTTAAGGAGCTACCTTCTAGTTTCGTTTATCTGTTCTACTGTTCTGGTTTCTATTTCATTGATCTCTGTTCTAGTCTTTATTAATTCTCTTCTCCTGCTTGGTTTAGGCTTTATTTGCTGTTTTTTCTCCAGCTCCTTTAGATATAAGGTTAACTTGTATATTTGAGATTTTTCTACTTTTTTGAGTGAGGCTTGTATTGCAATGTACTTCCCTCTTGGGACCTCCTTTGCTTTATCTCAAAAGTTTTGAACAGATGTGTTTTCATTCACATTAGTTTCCATGAATTTTAAAAATTCTTCTTTAATTTTTTTTTGACCCATTCATTCTTTAGTAGGATGCTCCTTAACCTCCAAGTGTTTGAGTTCCTTCCAATTTCCTCTTGTGATTGAGTCCAAGTTTCAAATCATTTTGTTCTGAAAAGAAGCAGGGAATAATCCCAATCTTTGGTACCAGTTAAGCCCTGATTTGTGACCCAGTATGTTATCTGTTCTGCAGAAAGTTCCATGTGCACTCGAGAAGAATGACTATTCTGTTGTTTTAGGTTGGAATGTTTTGTAACTATCCATGAAGTCCATCTGGTCCAGTGTGTCATTCAAAGCCCTTGTGTCCTTGTTGATCTTCTGTTTAGATGATCTGTCCATTTCTATGAGTGGGGTGGTAAAAGTCCCCTACTATTATTATATTATTATCAATGAGTTTCTTTAATTTTATTATTAACTGGTTTATATATTTGGTGCTCCCATGTTAGGGGAATAAATATTTACAATTGTTAGACTCTTCTTTTTATATAGACCCTTTTATTATGATATAGTATCTTCCATCTTTTATTACAATTTCTGGTTTAAAATCTAGTTTATCTGATATAAGAAGGGGTATTCCACCTTTCTTTTGATGTTCATTTGCATGATAAATTGTTCTCCACCCCTCACTTTCAATTCACAGATATCTTTAGGTCTGAAATGAGTCTTTTGTAGGCAGCATATAAATCAGTCTTGTTTTTTTAATCCATTCAGACACCACATGTCTTTTGATTGGAGTGTTTAGTCCATTTACACTCAAGGTAATTGTTGATAAATATGTGTTTATTGCCATTTTACTACTTGTTTTGTCATTGTTTCTGAGGATTTTTTTTTTATCCTTTCTTGTCTTTGTCACTTTTGGTCTCTCTTTTGCACTCAAAGCATCCTCTTTAATATTTCTTGCAGGACTGGTTTAGTGTTTTCAAATTCCTTTAGTTTTTGTTTTTCTGGGAAAGTCTTTATCTCTCCCACTATTCTGAATGATATCCTTGCTGGATAGAGTCTTCTTGCATGCAGATTTTTCCCATTCAAGACATTGAATACATCATTCCCCTCCTTTCTATATTGCCAAATTTCTTTTGAGAAATCTCCTAGCCTTATGTGTTTTCCCTTGCAATTTTGGGACTTCTTTCTTCTTTTAAGAATTTTTTATCAATATATTTTGAAAATTTAATTACAATATTTTTTTTTAGTGTTGGTCTGCTTTTGTTGATGAGAACTTTCTGTTCTTCCTGGTTCTGGATGTTTGTTTCCTTCTCCAGATTAGAAGTTTCAGGTATTATTTCTTCAAATAAATTTTCCGCCCTCTTTACTCTCTCTTCTTATTGTGGTAATTCTATAATATGAATGTTATTACCTTTGATGGAATCAGTTCCCTACATCTATTCTTGTCTTGCATATTTCTTCCTACTCTCTTTTGTCCAACTTCATTGCTTTCCATTACTTTGAGGTCTAGGTCATTAATTCGTTCCTCTACTTTCCAGTCTGTTGCTCATTGCTTCAAGCTTGTTTCCAATCTTTTTTATTGTACTTTCCATCTCTGATTGATTCTTTTTTAACTATTTTTTTTAATGGTAATAATCTCACTTGGTGTCTTCCATTCTTTTCTCAAGTCCAGTGAGTATCCTTAGGATTGTTGCTTCAAATTCTCCACCAGGCATATTACTTATATTTTCTTCATTTAAATCTCTGGTCATGGCCTTATCTTATTCATTCATTTGGGATAAATCCCTCCATCTTCACATTTTCTCTAAGTCTCTGTCTTCTTCTCTGTGTTAGAAAAGCCAATTATGTCTCCTGCTCCTGAAAGTAATAGTCTTATGAAGAAGAACTTACCTAGTGCCCAGAGCCTGGTGTTTCAGAGATTAACTCTGGTGCATGCTGCATGCACTCTGCTATTGTGTTTTGGCTGCTCTATCCTTCAGGTGAGTCTTCTCCAGAGGCTCTCCTTGGCTGATGTGAGCAGTGTTTGGTCTCTGACCTGAGTGTGGTGAATTTTAACTAGGCGTGCTTTGGTCTGCTTGTGAAATGAAAGCTGACACAACCTGCACCAGAACAGAGGCTTGCAGAACTCTCTGGTCTGGAGACATGGTGTGGATGGGTTTTGTGCTGGTCCTCTGGGGGAGGGGTCTGACGTGCTGGGACTGATGCAAACTTGTGTGAGAATGGCACCCTGCCATAACACATGGGGTTTGGGCTTAGTGTATGCAAGTTAGACAGCTAGAGTCTGTGCTGCACTGCTTCCCCAGGTGGCTCTGTGTTAATGTTGCTGGGTGGGGGAGGGAAATGGTGCCAGACAGCAACTTCATTCCCAGAGAGGCATCTGTTTTCACTGCCTCTCAGAGACATACCACCAGAAGAGCGAATATTCTCTCCACTGTGTGCCCCAAGCATTCTTCAGAGACATGCTACCAGAAGAGCAAATAATCTCCCCACTGTGGGTCCCAAGCATTCTTCAGGTTGCTGTTTCCAGGTTGTCTACCCCTGGGTTAGTTTTCCTGCCTTCTCTAAAGGAGCAGTGTAGTGTCCTGTGCTCTCTCCCACTGAAGCCCATTGACCTTTAAAACTTCAGGCTTTAGGCCCCACTGGTTGTAAAAACTCACAAAATTCATCCCCTCTTGTTTTCCAAGCAAATGGTTTTGAGAAAACTTTCTCCTTTTGGGTTTTTCTGTGTGCTCCTCTTTCTTTCCCTTCTCTGCAACCACAGCTCTCTTCCCTTGCAGCACCCCTGATCCAGTTCTCACCTAAACCCCATCTCTACACTTCTACCTTTTTCAATGTGGCCTCTTCTTTCCCTTTAGTTGTGGAGTTTTTTCGACAGCCTTCAGGACTATTTCTGAAGTATTTAGGATGACTTGATAGTTATCTAGTTGTGTTAGGTGAGGCTGGGGTCCTCCTACTTAGCTGCCACCTTCTTCTCTTAATAAATGACATTTTCTTAATTTCATTTTGAGATTGTTCATTGCTAGTGTATGGAAATATAATTAATTTTTGTATACAGTTCTTGTATCATACAATATTGCTGATTTGTTTATTAATTCTATTAATTTATTAATTATAATATATTATTTGTAGGTTCCCTAGTATTTTTTCAAGATTTAGTAATTTATCTGAGAGGGAGAGAAAGAGCAAGCACAAGCAGAGGGAGGTGCAGAGGGAGAGGGAGAGAGAGAATCCTCAAGCAGACTCCCCACTGAGTGTGGAGCCTGAGGACCCTGAGATCATGACCTGAGCCTGGATGTTTAACTGACTGAGCTGCCCTGGTGCCCAAGTTCCCTAGTATTTTTTACATGAAACATACCACCTGTAAATGGTAAACACCCTTTGCAGTTTTTGTTTGTTTGTTTGTTTGTTTTCCTTGACTAATTGACTTGGCTTTAACTTTAATAATAATGTTGATTGGAATTATCAAGAGTATTCAGAGGGTGGAATTAAGACGGTGGAGACATAGGGGGACCTAGAGCTTTCTTCATCCCTTCAATGAGGCTGTTTTGAGGTCAAATCACTTGGAAGACCCAGGGAATCAATCTGATGGTTGGAAGAAGGATTTACACAGTTGGAGGGAGACAGTGTGATAGGTGCAAGGTGCATGGAAGTGAACTGGGGGAGAATCTTTTCCATGGGGAGAGAAAAGGGAGAGAAGGGTTGAGAGAATGCAGTGTCCATTGGGTTCACACAAGAAAAAAACCTCCAGGACCACAGACTGGGGAGCTGGGGGAACTGAGTGGGCAGTTTTTTTGCAGACAGTGAGTGTAGCTCAAACTTTTGGAAGTGCACAGCTTTTTCCAGAGCTGAGCTGTAGTGTGTACTTCTAGAGGGAAGGACAGCTCTGGGTGCACAAGGTGGTGTAGGGATCTCCTGGGTCACACTAGGAAAGACCATTCTCCTTCCTGGAGTACATTTGGAAGAAGGTATATTGCCTATTCAAAGACAAAACACCCTGCAGGCACCAGCAAATGGGTTTTCATCAGTAGTGAACAAAGGTTTGGGCAAGGCTGGATAATCTGGTAACTGTTTTTTTTATCTCTATGCCATAGATTCTGTGCATCCTGCAGGCATGGGACTGTTTTTGTGAAATAAAGGACACTAGTCAGAGCACAGAGAGGCTCTATTCTGGAGGAAGGAACAAGATCCAAGGGGTGCTGGCTCCTTTAAGATTGGAGCTCTCAATACCAGCCAGAACCAAAGATAAAATGCAGGACAGCTGTCATGCTGGGAGTGCTAATGGCCCTTGCCTTTCGGTGAGGGGCTTCTGAACAGCGGGAGTGGGGGGGTGAGATCCCCTGTCCCTGGGGGCAATGCCATTGTTCCGCTGGTACCAACACAGTTGGATTTCAGAGAGCAACACAGCGGCCTCCAGTGGAGGTGGGAGCTACTTATATCAAACCTCACACCCCTGTGCCTGGCAAGCATTTTTTTCTTTTTTTTTTTTTCTTTTTTACTGGGGCACGATTGACTCTAAGCCAGCACAGCAGGCCTCTCCCCTAGAGAAGCAATACATGCAGCATGCCACAAGCACCAAGTCTACAGATCATACAGTGTGTCCCTTTCAGTTCTGGTGGGAAAAGGACCAGGATGTATTTTCTTTCTCATTTTTTTTCCTTGAAATAAGGCTGGCAGGTTTTTATCTGTTTGTTAGATTGTTGTTGTTGTTTTTCATTTGCTTCTCTCTCTCTCTTTTGCACCAGGTTTCTTTTTTTCTTTCTTTTTATTTATTTACTTTACTTTTTTTTTTTTTTCCTTTGGAATCAGGCTTATAGTTTTTTGTTTGTTTGTTTTTTTGTTTTTTATCTGTTTGGTTTATTTGTTGTTCCTTTTCCTTTTTTTTCTTTTGTTGGATGAGACAGGCCTTGTTTCCTTTTTCTCTTTTTCCCCTTCCCTTTTTTTTCAGGCTTTTTTCACAAACAAATCAAAACAAACCTAGATAAAGGCTCAAACATTCCCCACTGCAAGCCAGGAGGAACTCTGCAGAGGATGGACCAGTGGTAAAGAGCAGCCAAAACACAACAGTGGAGTATACACAGCACAAATTAGAAACACTTCTCGAAGTGCCAGGCCCTAGACACTGCATGACGTTTTTAATATAGCATTACTCTGAGGTGAAGGATATATAACAAGCTTTCATAACAGGCAAAAGAGACAAACTTAGCTGAAATGACAGGATGGAGGAATTCTGCCCAAAAGAAAGGTCAGGAAGATAACACAGACTATATATATATATATGAACAAGAATTTAATTCAACAGTCATAAGACTACTAGCTGGATTTGGAAAAAGCATAGAAGATACCAGAGAAACCCTCACTGCAAAAATAAAAGACCTGAACACTAGTCAGGCTGAAATAAAAAATGCCATAACTAAGATACAAGATAGATGATATAATCACTACAAGGAATGAAGAAGCAGAGGAGAGGATAGGTGACATAGAAGATAAAATTATGGGAAAAAAATAAAGCTGAAAGTAAAATAAAAAAAAAAAAAAAAACTTTAGATCATGAGGTAGACTTAGAGAACTCAGTGATTCCATAAAGTGAAATATCTGTATCATAGGAGTTCCAGAAGAAGAGCAGAAAAAAGGGAAGAATTTTTATTTGAACAAATTATAGCTGAAAACATCCCTAATCTGGGGAAGGAAATAGGCATTCAAGTCCAGGAGGCATAGAAAAACCCCCTCAAAAGTCAAAACAGGAGAACACCATGACATAACATAGCAGAACTTGCAAAATACAAAGAGAAAGAGAGAATTCTGAAAGCAACTCTGGAGAAAAGGTCCTTACCCTACAAGGGTAGACACATAAGGCTGGCAGCAGACCTGTCTACATAGACCTGGTGGGACAGAAAAGATTAGAATGATATATTCAACATGTTAAATAAGAAGAATATACAACCAAGAATACTTTATCCCACAAGACTGTCATTCAGAATAGAAAGAGAGATAAGAGTTTCCAAGACAAACAAAAAATAAAGGAATTTGTAAAGACTAAACCAGTCCTGCAAGGAATATTAAAGGAGACGCTTTGAGCAGAAAGAGATCCCAAAAGTAAAAAAGACCAGAAAGGAACAGAGACAACCTGTTCTGGAACAGCAACTTTACAAGTAATACAATAGTTCATGGCACCAATAACTCTGAATGTAAATGGACTAAATGCTCCAATCAAAATACATGGGGTATCAGAATGGATTAAAAACAAAAAACAAAAAAAACAAGATCCATTGATATGCTTCTTACAAGAGATTAAATTTATTTTTTAAATTTTTTTAAAGATTTTATTTATTCATTTGAGACACAGAGATACAGAGAGAGAGAGAGAGCATGAGCAGTGGGGGGAGACAGAGGGAGAGAGACAAGCAGACTCCCCACTGAGCCAGGAGCCCAACGTGGGGCTTGATCCCAGGACCCTGGAATCATGACCTGAGCTGAAGGCAGACACTCAACCATCTGAGCCACCCAGGTGCCCCTACAAGAGATTAATTTTAGATTCAAAGGCACCTCCAGATTGAAAGTGAGGGGGTGCTGAACCATTTATCATGCCAAAGGACATCAAAAGAAAGCTGGAGTAGCCATCTTTATATCAGACAAACTAGATTTTAAACCAGAGATTGTAATAAGAGATGAAGAAGGAGACTATACTACAATAAAGGGGTCTATCCAACAAGAAGATATAAAAGTTGTAAATATTTATGCTGCTAACTTGGGAGCAGCCAAATATATAAACCAATTAATAATAAAATTAAAGAAACTCATTGATGAGAATACAATAATAGTAGGGGACTTTAACATCCCACTCACAGCAATGGACAGATCATTTAAGCAGAAGATCAACTAGGAAACAAGGGTGGCAGTTCCCTCCCCCAGAAGATAGGTTGGAAGAACAAGAGGACAACAACCCTAAGGTCTCTATAAAACAGGTGCATCTTGCTTGGGTCGTGGTTAATACTTTGGACTCTGTACATTCCCTCCACCATCCCCCAACAGAATGACTAAGAGGAGGAACCCCCAACAAAGAAAACAGTCAGAGACTCTGGCCTCAGCCACAGACCTAATAAATATGGATATAAGCAAGATGTCAGAAATAGACTTGAGAGTAACAATTATGAAGTCGATATCTAGGCTGGAGAAAAGTATTAGCGACAATATAGAATCTTTAAGGGCAGAAATGAGATCTAATCAGGCCAAACCTAAAAATGCTATGAATGAAATGCAGTCTAAACTGGATACTCTTACTGCCAGGGTAAATGAGGCAGAAGAACGAATTAGTGAACTAAAAGATTAGATGAGAGAAAAGAAGGAAACCGAGGAAGCCTGGGAAAAATAATACTAAAGCCCAAGAGATCAGACTAAGAAAAATTAATGAGGCCATGAAATGCTCCAATGTCAGAATTATTGGGATCACTGAGGGGGTGGAGAGAGAGAGAGAGGTCTAGAAGATATATTTGAGCAAATTGTAGCTGAGAACTTCCCTAATCTAGGGAAAGAAACAAGCATACATGTTGGGAATTGACAATCTGAATAGACCAATAACCAGTTATGAAATAGAAGCACTGATAAAAAACCTCCCCAAAAAACAAGAGTCCAGGACCTGATGTATTCCCAGGGGAATTCTACCAAACATTCAAAGAAGAAATAATACCTATTCTGAAGCAGTTTCAAAAATAAGAACAGAAGGAAAACTTCCAAAGTTGTTCTATGAGGCCAGCATTACCTTGATCCCCAAACCAGGCAAAGAGCCCAGGAAAAAGGAGAATTACAGACCAATATCCCTGATGAATATGGAGATCAAAATACTCAACAAGATCCTAACCAATAGGATCCAAAAGTACATTAAAAGGATTATCCATCACCACAAAGTGGGATTTATCCCTGGGATGCAAGGGTGGTTCAACATTCACAAATCAACCAATGTGATAGAACACATTAATAAAAGAAGAAACAAGAACCATATGATCCTCTCAATGGATGCAGAAAAAGCACTGTGCAAAATACATCATCTTTCCTGATTAAAACTCTCTACAGTGTAGGAATAGAGGGAACATTCCTCGATTTTATAAAAACCATCTATGAAAAGCCCACAACGAGTATCATTCTCAATGGGGAAAAGCTGAGAGTTTTTCCCTTAAGATCAGGAACACAACAAGGATGCCTACTCTCGCCACTATTGTTCAACATAGTACTAGAAGTCCTAGCATCAGCAGTCAAACAACAAAAAGAAATGAAAGGTATTCAAATTGGCAAAGAAGAAATCAAACTCTCTCTTTGCAGATGACATGATACTTTATGTGGAAAATCCAAAAAATTCCACCCGCAAATTACTAGAACTCATACAGGAATTCAACAATGCGGCAGGATACAAAATCAATGTACAGAAATCAGTTGCTTTTCTATACAATAACAATGTAATTGTAGAAAGAGAAATTAGAGAATTGATTCTATTTACAATAACACCAAAAGCCATAAGACACCTAGGAATAAACCTAACCAAAGATGTAGAGGATCTATACTCTAGAAACTACAGATCGCTTATGAAAGAAATAGAAGATGACACAAAAAAATGGAAAAATATTCCATGCTCATGGATTAGAAGAATAAACATTGTTAAAATGTCTATGCTGGGGGCGCCTGGGTGGCTCAGCCGTTAAGCGTCTGCCTTCGGCTCAGGTCACGATCCCAGTGTCCTGGGGTCGAGTCCCACATCGGGCTCCCTGCTCGGCAGGAAGCCTTCTTCTCCCTCTCCCACTCCCGCTGCTTGTGTTCCTGCTCTCGCTATCTCTGTCTCTGTCAAATAAATAAAATCTTTAAAAAAATAAATGTCTATGCTGCCCAGAGCAATCTATACCTTCAATGCAATCCAGATCTAAATTCCAACGGCATTTTTCAAAGAGCTGGAACAAACAATCCTAAAATTTGTATGGAACCAGCAAAGACCACAAAGTGCCAAGGGAATGTTGAAAAAACAAACAAACAAACAAACCTGGGGGCATCACGTTGACTGATTAGAAGCTATATTACAAAGCCATGATCACCAAGACCGCATGGTACTGGCACAAAAACAGACACATAGATCAATGGAACAGAATAGAGCCCAGATATGGACCCTCAACTCTATGATCAACTAATCTTTGACAAATCATGAAAGAATATCCAAATGGAAAAAAGACAGTCTCTTCAATAAATGGTGCTGGGAAAATCGGAGAGCTATATACAGAAGAATGAAACTCAAACATTCTCTTATACCATACACAAAGATAAACTCTAAATGGATGAAAGATCTCAATGGGAGACAGGAATCCCTCAAAATCCTAGAGGAGAACATAGGCAGTAACCTCTTCGACATCGGCCACAGCAACTTCTTTCAAGACACGTCCCCAAAGGGAAGGGAAACAAAAGCAAAAATGAACTTTTGGGACTTCATCAAGGTAAAAAGCTTCTGCACAGCAAAGGAAACAGTCAACAAAACAAAGAGGCAACCCATGGAATGGGAGAAGATATTTGCAAATGACATTACAGATCAAGGGCTGGTATCCAAGATCTATAAAGAACTTCTCAAACTCAACACCCCCAAAACAAATCATCAAGTCAAAAAATGGGCAGAAGACATGAACAGACACTTCTCCAAAGAAGACACAGGAAAAAATGTTCAACATCATTAGCCATTAGAGAGATTCAAATCAAAACCACATTGAGATACCACCTTACACCCGTTAGAATCACAAAAATTAACAAGACAGGAAACAACAAATGTTGGAGAAGATGTGGAGGAAAGGGAACCCTCTTACATTGTTGGTGGGAATGCAAGTTCGTGCAGCCACTTTGGAGAACAGTAAGGAGGTTCCTCAAAAAGTTAAAAATAGAGCTACCCTATGACCCAGCAATTGCATTACTGGATATTTACCCCAAAGATACAGATGTAGTGAAAAAAAGGAGCACAAGCACCCCAATGTCCACAGTAGTCAAACTGTGGAAAGAGCTGAAATGCCCTTCAACAGATGAATGGATAAAGAAGATGTGGTCCATATATATAATATTACTCAGCCATCAGAAAGGATGAATACCCAACTTTTGCATCAACATGGATGGGACTGGAGGAGATTATGCTAAGTGAAATAAGTCAAGCAGAGAAAGTCAATTATCATATGGTTTCACTTATTTGTGGAACATAAGGAATAGCATGGAGGACATTAGGAGAAGGAAGGGAAATATGAAGGGGGGTCAGAGGGGGAGAAGAACCATGAGAAACTATGGACTCTGAGAAAAAAACTGAGGGTTTTAGAGGGGAGGGAGGCGTGGATGGGTGAACCCAGTATAGATATTAAGGAGGGTACATATTGCATGGAGCCCTGGGTGTTATATGCAACTAACGATTCATTGAACACTATATCAAAAGCTAATGAAGTACTGTATGGTGACTGACATAACATAAAAAAAGAAAGAAAGAAAGAAAATACGGCCATCCAAATTTTTGGGAAGCAGCAAAGGAAATCCTAAGAGAGACGTATATAGCAATATAGGCCTTTCTTAGGAAGCAAGAAAAGTCTCAAACACATAACCTATTATTACACCTAAAGGAGCTGGGAAAAGAAAAGGAAGTAAAACCTACAGCCAACAGGAGAATGGGAAATAATAAAATTAGAAAAGAAATCAGTGATATAGAGATAAAAAAATTAGAACAGATCAACAAAACTAGGAGCTAATTCATTGAAAGAATTAACAAAATTGATAAACCTCTAGCCAGACATATCAAAAAGAAAAGAGAAAGGATCCAAATAAAGTCATGAATTGAAGAGGAGAGATCACAACCAACACAAAAAAATATAAACAATTACAAGAGACTACTATGAGCAATTGTATGTCAATAAATTAGGTAATCTGGAAGAAATAGATAAATTTCTAGACACTTAAACTAACCAAAACTGAAATAGGAAGACATAGAAAACCTGAACAGACCCATAACCAGCAAAGAAATTGAAGCAGTAATCAAAATTCTCCCAAGGGACAAGAGTCCAGGGCTGGATGCATTCCCAGGGTAATTTTACAAAACATTTAGAGAATTAATGCCTATTCTTCTGAAACTGTCCCAAAAAACAGAAATGGAAGGAAAACTTCCAAATTCATTCTGAGGCCAGTGTTACCTCGATCCCAAAACTAGGAAAAGACCCCACCTAAAGGATAATTACAGACCAATATCCCTGATGAACATGGATACAAAAATTTTCAAGAAGGGAGTAGCAAATCAAATACAACAGTACATTAAAAAATATTCACCACAATCACATGGGATTTATTCCTGGGCTTCAGGGATGGTTCAACATCCATAAATCAATCAACATGATTCACCACATTAATAAAAGAATGGTTAAGAGCCTTATGATCCTCTCAATAGATGTAGAAGAAGCATTTGACAAAATACAGCATAATTTCTTTTTTTTCCACAAATAAACCAACTTTAATAGATATTATTTTGTATTTATATAGCGTCTTCTTCAAGAACCTTAGATGCTTTACTGCATAATTTCTTGATAGAAACCCTGAATAAAGTAGGGAGAGGGAACGTACCTTAACATTCAAAGGCCATATAGAAAGACCCACAGGTAATATCATCCTCAATGGGAAAAAACTGAGAGTTTCCCCCTCTAAGGTTAGAAACATGACAGTGATGTCCACTCTCATCACTGTTGTTCAACACAGTACTGGAAGTCCTAGTCTCAGCAACCAAAAAAACAAAGAAATAAAAGGCATCAAAATTGGCAAGGAAAAATCAAACTATCACTCTTCACAGACGACATGATACTCCATGTAAAAAAACTGCAAACACTGCACCAAAAAGTGCTAGAACTGATACAGGAACTCAACAAAGTCACAGGATATAAAATCAATGTACATAAGTCTATTGCATATCTATACACCAACAATGAAGCAAAATGAAGGAATTGATCCTCTTTACAATTGCACCAAAAACCATAAGATAATTAGGAATAAACCTAACTAAAGAGGTTAAAGTCCTATACACTGAAAACTATAGAACACTTATGAAAGAAATTGAGGAAGACACAAAGAAATGGAAAAACATTCCATGCTCATGGATTCGAAGAATAAATACTGTTAAAATTTCTATGCTTCCTAAAGGAATCTACACATTCAATGCAATCACTATCAAAGTAACAGCAACATTTTTCATAAAACTAGAAGAAATGATCCTAAAATTTGCATGGAACCAGAAAAGAACCCGAATAGCCAAGACTTCAAACTGTATGACAAAGCTGTAATCATCAAGATAGTATGGTACTGGCACAAAAACAGACACATAGGTCAATGGAACAGAATAAAAAACCCAAAAATGGACCCTTAACTCTATGTTCAACTAATCTTTGACAAAGCCAGAAAGAATATCCAATGGAAAAAAAGAACATCTTCAAGAAATTTTGCTGGGAAAATTGTACAGCAGCATGCAGAAGAATGAAAGTGGACCATTTTCATATACCATGCACAAAATTAAATTCAAAATGGGTGAAAGACCTAATGTGAGACAGAAGTCTTTCAAAATCCTAGAGGAGAACACAGGCAACAAACTCTTTGACCTAGGCCACAGTAAATTTTACTAGACATATCTCCAGAGGCAAGGGAAACAAAAGCAAAAATGAACTATTGGAGCTTCATTAAGATAAAAAGCTTCTACTCTGCCACCATCTTGTTTCGTCCATTCTCTTACACCATACACAAAGATAAACTCAAAATGGATGAAAGACCTAAATGGGAGACAGGAATCCATCAAAATCCTATAGGAGAACACAGGCAGTAACCTCTTTGACCTTGGCTGCAGCAACTTCTCCCAAGACATGTCTCCAAAGGCAAGGGAAACAAAAGCAAAAAATTAACTATTGGGACCTCATCAAGATAAAAAGCTTCTGCACAGCAAAGGAAACAGTCAACAAACTAAGAGAAAATCCATGGAATGGGAGAAGATATTTGCAAATGACATATCAGATAAAGGGCTGGTATCCAGGATCTATAAAGAACTTCTCAAACTCAACACCCAAAAAAACAAATAATCCAGTCAAGAAATGGGCAGAAGACATGAACAGACACTTCTCCAAAGAAGACATACAAATGGCCAACAGAGATATGAAAAAATGTTCCACATCACTTGCCATTAGGGAAGTGCAAATCAAAACCACAATGCGATACCACCTTACACCAATCAGAATGGCTAAAATTAACAATACAGGGAACAACAAGTGTTGGTGAGGATGTGGAGAAAGGGAAACCCTCTTACACTGTTGGTGGGAATGCAAGCTAGTACAGCCACTCTTGAAAATAGTATGGAAGTTCCTCAAGACGTTAAAAATAGAACTACCCCATGATCCAGCAATTGTATTACCTTGTATTTACTCCAAAGATACAGTTGTAGTGAAAAGAAGGGCCACATGCACCCCAATGTTCATAGCAGAAATGTCCACAATAGGCATACTGTGGAAGGAGCTGAGATGCCCTTCAATAGATGAATGGATAAAGATGTGGTATATACATATAATGGAATATTACTCAGCCATCAGAAAGGATGAATACCTACCATTTACATCAACATGGATGGAACTGGAGGGTATGGTATTATGCTAAGTGAAATAAGTCAAGCAGAGAAAAACAATCATCATATGGTTTCACTCATATGTGGGATATAAGGAATAATGCAGAGCACCATAGGGGAAGGGAGGGAAAACTGAATGGGAAAGAATCAGTGAGGGAGACAAACCATGAGAGACTCTGGACTCAGGGAAACAAATTGGGAGTTGCAGTAGGAAGGGGGTTGGGGATGGGGTAACTGGGTGATGGGCATTAAGGAGGGCACATGATCTGATGAGCTCTGGGTGTTATACGCAACTAATGAATCATTGAACACTACATTAAAAACGAATGAGGTACTATATGTTGGCTAATTGAACTTAATAAAAAAAGACAAAAGCCTTCTGCACAGCAAAGGAAACAGTCAACAAAAGTAAAAGGCAACCCATGGAATGGGAGAATGTATTTGCAATTGACCTATTAGATAAAGGGCTAGTATCCAAAATCTATAAAGAACTTATCAAACTTAACACCCAAAGAACAAATAATCCAGTCAAGAAATGGGCAGAAAATATGAACAGACATTTCTCCAAAGAAGACATACAGGCCAACAGACACATGAAAAAGTGCTTAACGTCACTCATCATCAGGGGTATGCCAATCAAAACCATGATGAGATACCACCTCACACCTGTCAGAAGGCCTAAGATGAACACCTCAGGAAACAACAGAAGTTGGCAAGGATGCAGAGAAAGTTGAACCCTCTTACGCTCTTGGTGGGAATTCAAACTGGGGTAGCCACTTTGGAAAAAAGTATGGAGGTTCCTCAAAAAGTTAAAAATAGAGCTACCCTATGACTCAGCAATTGCACTAACAGGTATTTACCCAAAGGATGCAAAAAATACAGATTCAAAGGGATACATGCACCCTGATGTTTATAGCAGCACTATCAACGATAGCCAAAATATGGAAAGAGCCCAAATGTCAGTCAATGGATGAATGGATAAATGAATGAATGGATAAAAAAGATGTGCATGGAATATTAGAATATTTACTCAGCCACCAAAAAGAATGAAATCTTGCCATTTGTAACGAATGGATGGAACTAGAATTTATTATGCTACCCAAAATAGGTCAGTTAGGGAAAGACAAATATCATATGATTCCACTCATATGTGGAATTTAACTAACAAAACTGATGAACATAGGAGAAGGGAAGGAAAAATAAAATAAGATAAAAAGAGAGAGGGAGGCAAACCACAAGAAAGTCTTAACTATAGGGACAAATTGAGGGTTGCTGAAGATGAGGTGGGTGAGTAGATGCGGTAATTGGGTTATGGGTATTAAGGAGGGCACTTTATGTGGTGAACACTGGGTGTTATATGCAACTGATGAATCACTAAATTCTAGCCCTGAAACTAACAATACACCATACCTTAACTAAATTGAATTTAAATTAAAAAAAAAAAAGAGTATTCATACTTGCTGTTTTTCCTGGTCTTGGGGGGAAATTTTCAGTTTATCATCCTTACTTACAATATTAGCATGGGTTTTTCTCAGATCCCCTTTATGAAGTTGAGGAAGTTGCCTTCTATTCTTAGGTTGTTGTTTGATTTTATCGTGAAAGGATGTTAGATTTTATCAAATGCTTTTTCTATATGTATTGAAATTATCCTGTGATTTTTGTCCTGTATTTGATCAATATATTACACTGAATTTCATATGTTGAACCAACCTTACATTCCTCAGATGGTTCACATTTGATCATGGTGTGTAATTATTTATTTTTATGTTATTGGATTCATTTTGCCAGTAGTTTGTTAAGGATTTTGCATCTGTATTCACAAAGGACATTGATGTGTAATTTTCTTTTCTTGTGATATCTTTGCCTGATTTTGGTTTCATGGTAATACTTCTCTCATATTTGGGAAGTATTTCCTCCTATTCTACCTTTGTAAGAGGTCTTAGACATTTGATAGTATTTATCAGTGAAATCATATGAGTTGGGTTTTCTTTAATGGGAAGTTTATTATTGTTATTGCTATCATTATTACTATTTTACTTATTATAGATATATTTCAGGTTTTCTATTTCTTCATGAGTTAGTTTTAGTAGTTATGTTTTTTTTATGAATTTGTTAATTTCATCTAAGTTATCTGATTTGTTGCCATACAATTATTTACATCATTTCTTTCTTTATTTTTATTTTAATTCTGGTACAGTTAGCATACAGTGTAACATTAGTTTCAGGTGTACAATATAGTGATTCAACAATTCCATATATCACCCTGTGTTTATCACAGTATGTACACTCCTTAATTCCCATCAACTATTTCACCCATTCCCCCACCCACCTCCCTTCTGGTAACCATCTGTTTGTTTTCAATAGTTACCAGTCTATTTATTGGCTTGTTTGTTCTTCTTTTGTTTTTTTTTACTTTGCTCATTTGTTTTGTTTCTTAAATTCTACATATGAGTGAAATTATGTGGTATTTGCCTTGCTCCAACAGACTTATTTCACTTAGTACTATACTCTCTAATTCTACCCATGTCATTGCATATCACAAGATTTCTTTCTTTCTTATGTCTGAATAATATTCGATTCTATATATATACCACATCTTCTTTATTCATTAATCAGTCAATGGACATGGGCTGCTTCCATAATTTGGCTATTGTAAATAATGATGCAATTAACATATGGATGCATGTATCTCTTTGAATTAGTGTTTTTGTGATTTTGATTAAATACCCAGCAGTTCAATTTCTCAATCATACGGTAGGTCTATTTGGAAATTTTTGAGGAACCTCCATACTGTTTTCTTGAGTGGTTGCACAAGTTTGCATTCCCGCTAACAGTGCAAGGAGGGTTCCTTTTTCTCCACATCCTCACGAACA
Source organism: Mirounga leonina (assembly GCF_011800145.1). Classification (NCBI taxonomy): domain Eukaryota; kingdom Metazoa; phylum Chordata; class Mammalia; order Carnivora; family Phocidae; genus Mirounga; species Mirounga leonina. The sequence continues at coordinate 666,888 of NW_023270096.1, forward strand.
CTTGTTGTTCCTTGTGTTTTCTATGTTAGCCATTCTCACAGGTGTGAGGTGACATCTCATTGTAGTTTTGATTTGCATTACCCTAATGATGAGTATCTTTTCATATGTCTGTTGGTCAACTGCATGTCTTCTTTGGAGAAATGTCTTTTCATGTCTTACGCCCATTTTATAATTGGATTATTTGTTTTTTTGGTGTCAAATTGTGTAAGTTCTTTATGTATTTTGGATACTAACCCTTCATCAGAGATGTCATTTGTGTACTACCATTTCCCATTCAGTAGGTTGCCTCTTAGATTTTTTGATGGTTTCCTTCTCTGTGCAGAAACTTTTTAATTTGATGTAGTCCCAAGTTTATTTTTGCTTTTATTTCCCTTGTGTCAGAAGACATATCTAGTAAAAATTACCATGACTGGTATCAGAGACCTTACTGCCTGTGTTCTCTTCTAGGATTTTTATGGTTTGCAGGTCTCATACTTAGGTCTTTCATTCATTTTGAGTTTATTTTTGTGCATGGTGTAAGAAAGTGGTTATTTCATTCTTTTGCACAGGGCTGAGCAGTTTTCCCAATACATTTTCTTGAAGAGACTATCTTTTTCCCATAGTATATTATTTACTCATTTGTCAAAGATTAATTGACCTTATAGTTGTGGGTTTATTTCTGGGTTTTATATTCTGTACCATTTATCTATGTGTCTATTTTTGTGCTAGTGCCATACTGTCTTGATAATGACAGCTTTGTAATATAATGCTAAGTTTGAAATTATGATACCTCCAGCTATGCTTTTCTTCTTCAAGATTGCTTTGTCTTTTTGGCGTCTTTTATGTTTCCATATAAATTTTAGAATTGTTTGTTGTAGTTCTGTATAGGGATTGCATTAAATGTGTAGATTGCTTTGGGTAGTATAGACATTTTAACAATTTTGTTCCTCCAATCCATGATCATGGAATGTCTTTCCAATTCATTGTTTCATCTTCAATGTCTTTCATTACTGCTTTCCATTTTTTCAGAGTACAAGTCTTTCACCTGTTTGGTTAGGCTTATTCCTAGGTATTTATTGTTTTTGATACTCTTGTAAATGGGATTGTATTCTTGATTTCTCTTTCTGCTGCTTCATTATTAGTGTATAGAAATGCAACAAACTTCTGAACATTGTTTTTGTTTTTGTTTTTTTTATCCTGTGTCTTTACTGAATTCATTTATCAGTTCTAGTAGTTTTTTGGTGGAGTTTTTAGGGTTTTCTATGTATAGTATCATGTCATCTGCAAATAGTGAAAGTTTTACTTCTTCCTCACCAATTTGGATGACTTTTCCTTTTTTTTTTTTAATCTAATTGCTGTGGCTAAGACTTCCAGTACTGTGATGAATAAAAGTGTTTAGAATGGCCATCCTTGTCTTATTCCTGACCTTAGGGAGAAACGCTCAGTTGTTCCACATTGAGTATGATGTTTGCTGTTTTTCATATATGACCTTTATTATGTTGAGGTATGTTCCCTCTAAACCTACTCAGTAGAGGGATTTATCATGAATGGATATTGTACTTTGCCAAATGTTTTTTCTGCATCTATTGAAAGGACCATATTGTTTTTATATTTTGTCTTATTGATGTGATGTATCACATTGATTTGCAAATATTGAACCACCTTAAATACTGCAAATAATTCCCACTTGATCATGGTGAATGATTTTTTTTTAATGTGCTGTTGGATTCTGTTTTTTAGTATTTTGTTGAGGATTTTTGCATCTATGTTCATCAAATATACTGGCATGTAGTTCTATTTTTAGTGGTGTCTTTTTAAAAATATTTTTTTTATTTATTTTGACAAAGAGAGAGAGAGACAGTGAAAGAGGGAACACAAGCAGGGGGAGTGGGAGAGAGAGAAGCAGGCTTCCTGCCGAGCAGGGAGTCCAATGTGGGGCTCGATCCCAGGACCCTGGGACCACGACCTGAGCTGAAGGCAGATGCTTAACGACTGAGCCACCCAGGCGCCCCTTTAGTGGTATCTTTATCTGATTTTGGTATCAGAGTAATGCTGGCCTTATAGAATGAATTTGGAAGTTTTCCTTGCTCTTTTATTTTTTGGAATAGTTTGAGACAAATAGGTATTAACTCATCTTTAAATATTTGGAAAAATTTGCCTGTAAAGATATTTGGTCCTGGACTTTTGTTCATTGTGAGTTTTTTGATTACTGATTCAATCTCCTTGGTGGTGGTAGGTCTATTCAAATTTTCTGTGTTTCAGTTTTGGCAGGTTATATGTTTCTAGGAATTTATCCATTTCTTCTAGGTTGTCCAGCCTGTTGGCATAGTGTTTTTCATAATATTCTATTTTTTTTTTAATTTCTGTGGTGTTGGTTGTTAGTTCTGCTCTTTTATTTGTATTTTTATTTTCTTTCTTTCTTTCTTTCTTTCTTTCTTTCTTTCTTTCTTTCTTTCTTTCTTTCTTTCTTCCTTCCTTCCTTCCTTCCTTCCTTCCTTCCTTCCTTCCTTCCTTCCTTCCTTCCTTCCTTCTTTCTTTCTTTCTTTCTTTCTTTCTTTCTTTCTTTCTTTCTTTCTTTCTTTCTTTTTCTTTCTTTCTTTTTTTGATGAGTTTAGCTAGAATTTTGCTTATCTTTTCAAAGAACCAACTCCTGGTGTCATTGATCTGTTTTTTGTTGTTGTGCTTGTGCGGGTGTATGTGCATGTGTGTGTGTGTGTGTGTGTGTGTTTAGTTTCTATATCATTTATTTCTGGTCTAATCTTTATTATTTCAATTATTTACAACATTTTTTTTAAGATTTCATTTATTTATTTGACAGAGAGAGACACAGCGAGAGAGGGAACACAAGCAGGGGGAGTGGGAGACGGAGAAGCAGGCTTCCTGCAGAGTGGGAAGCCCGATGTGGGACTCGATCCCAGGACCCTGGGATCATGACCTGAGCCGAAGGCAGACGCTTAAAGACTGAGCCACCCAGGCGCCCAATTATTTACAACATTTTTAAATCATTTTTATTCCTCTAAGTTTGGCAGTAATATCCCCTCTTTCATTTCTGATCTTCATAATTTGAGTCTTCTCTCTCTCTCTTTCTCTTTTTCTTGGTCAGCCTAGGCACAGTTTCTCAATTTTTAAAAATCTTTTTAGGGACACCTGGGTGGTTCAGTCGGTTAAGTGTCTGACTCTTGATTTTGACTCAGGTTGTGGTCTCAGCATCATGAGATCAAGCCAAGTGTTGGGCTCTATGCTCAGTGTGGAGTCTGCTTAAGATTCTCTCTCTCCCTCTTCCTTGGCCCCTCCCCAACTTGCTCTCTCTCTTTCTCTCTCAAATAAATAAATACATAAATAAAATCTTAAGGATATTTTTAAAGACACGACTTTTCATTTTATTTTCTCTATTGCATTCTCTTCATTTATTTAGCTTCTAATCTTCAATATTTCCTTCCTTCTCCTTACTCAGTTTTTAAGTTTTTTTTTTTTTACTAGTTTCTTTAGGTGGAAGGTGTGGTTATTGATTTGAGATCCTACTTATCTTTTAATGTAGGTTTTTATTGGTAACATTTTCCTCTAAACCCTGCTTCTGCTGCATCCCATGAGTTTTGGTAGGCTGTGGAATTGTTTTGATTCATATCAAAGCATTTTCTATTTTTTTTGTAGTTTCTAATTTAAATGATTGGTTACTTAGGAGCATTTTGTAAATTTCTGCATACCTTTGAATTGTCTATGTTTCCTTTAGTTATTGATTTTTATTTTATTTCATTGTACAGAAAACATATTTTGTATGATTTTAATACTTTTAAATTTACTGAAACCTATTTATGGTTTAACATATGGTCTATCCTGGAGAATGTTTTATATACACTTGAGAGGAATGTATACATTAAGGCTGTTGGGTATAGTGCTCTGTTTCTATTATGTTTAATTTATAGTGGTCTTGAAACCATCTATTTCCTTGTTGATCATCTGCTAAGTTGGTCTCTTCATTATTGAAATCGTGTATTAAAGTTCCCAATATTGTCCTGAATTGTCTGTTTCTCTCCTCAGTCCTGTCTGACTTTATTTCATGTATCTGGGGAATCTGTTATTAAGTACATGGTTATAATTATTTTATATTCTAGATGGTTGACCAATTATCATTATAAAATGTCATCTGTAATAACAATTTTTGTTATAAAGTCATTTTTGTCTGATATTAGTATATCCATTCCAACTCTTTTTTTTTTTTTTTTTGGCTACAACTTGCATGGGATAACTTTTTTCCATTTTTTTACTTCAAAACAATTTGTTTATTTTTACCTATAGTGTGTTTCCTGTAGATAGCATATAATTGGACCATGTGTTTTAATCCATCTTGCCAATCTGTGTCTTTTAAGAGGAGAGTTTAATTAAATTTACATTTAACCTAAATACTGACTTCTACCATTTTTCTCATTTTTTTTGTTGTTCTTGTTACTCACTCCATTACTGAATTATTTTGTGTTAGTTGCTTTCTAGTGTATCATTTTAATTCCTTTGTTCTCGCTTTTACTATATATTTTTAAGTTATTTTCCTAGAGATTACTCTGAGGATTACAATGAATATCTCAACTATCTACTTCATATTCATACCAATTGAATTACAGCACTGTACAAAACACTTGCTCAAATATAATTTTAAGCTCCCTTTCTCCTTTGTACTGATTTTAAATAAAAATTACATCATTATACATTGTGAGTCCATCAGTCTACTTTTATTTTTTTTTCATTTTTTTCAATTTAGTGATTCATCTCTTACATGTAACACTCAGTGCTCATCATAAAAAAGTGCCTTCCTTACTACTCATCACCAATTTAGCCCATTCTCACCCACCTCCTTCCATCAACCCTCATTTTGTTCTCTATCATTCAGAGGTTGTTATAATTTGCTTCCCTCTCTCCCTTTCTTTTTTCCTATGTGTTCATCTGTTTTGTTTCTTAAATTCCGCATGTGAGTGAAATCATGTGGTATTTGTCTTTCTTCAACTTACTTATTTAGCTTACCATTATACACTCTAGCTTTATCCATGTCACTGCAAATGGCAAGATTTCATTCTTTTGGATGGCTGAGTAATATTCTCTTGTATATATATACCACTTCTTCTTTATCAACTCATCTATTGATCAATATCTGTGCTCTTTCCATATTTTGGCTATTGTTGATAATGCTGCTATAAACCTCAGGATGTATGTATCCTTTCGAATCTGTATTTTTGTATCTTTTGGGTAAATACCGAGTAGTGCAATTTCTCAGTCATAGATAGTACTATTTTAAACTTTTTGAGGCAACATCATACTGTTTTCCAGAGTGGATGCACCAGTTAGCTTTCCCACCAACAGTGTAAGAGAATTCCCCTTTCTCTACATCCTCACCAACATCTGTTGTTTCAAGATTTTAGCCACTCTGACAGATATCTCATCATAGTTTTGATTTGTATTTCTCTGATGATGAGTGATGTTGAGCATCTTTTCATGTGCCTGTTAGCACATGTTTTCCTTGTAAAAATGTCTAGTCATGTCTTCTGTCCATTTCTTAACTGGATTATCTGTTTTATGGGTGTTGAGTTTGATAAATTCTTTATTGATTTTGGATACTAACCCCTTATCAGATATGTCATTTGCAAATATTTTCTCCTATTCCATAGGCTGCCTTTTAGTTTTGTTGATTGTTTCCCTCACCGATCAGAAGTTTTTTAATCTTGATGAAGTCCCAATAGTTTATTTTTGCTTTTGTTTCCTCTGCCTTTGGAGACGTGTCTTGAAAGAAGTTGCTGTGGCCAATGTTGAAGAGGTCACTGCATGTGTTCTCCTCTAGGATTTTGATGGATTCCTGTCTCACATTGAAGGCTTTCATCCACTTTGAGTTTATCTTTGTGTATGGTGTAAGAGAATGGTCCAGTTTCATTCTTCTCTATTTAGCTATCCAGTTTTCCTAGCACCACTTATTGAAGAGACTATCTTTTTCCATTGGATATTTTTTCCTGATTTGTCAAAGGTTAGTTGACCATAGAGTTGAGGGTCCATTTATGGAGTCTTTATTCTGTTCCATTGGTCTATGTGTTTGTTTTTGTGCCAATACCATACTGTCTTGGTGATCACAGGTTTGTAATATAGCTTGAAATCAGGCAACATGATGTCCCCAGCTTTGTGTTTCTTTTTCAACATTCCCTTGGCTATTCAGTGTCTTTTCTGGTTCCATACAAATTTTATGATTGTTTATTCCAGCTCCTTGAAAAATGCCAATGGTATTTTAATAGGGATGGCATTGAAAGTCTAGATTGCTATGGGCAGGGTGGACATTTTAACAATGTTTAATCTTCTAATCCATGGGTAATATAGACATTTTAAAAATGATTGTTCTTCCAATCCATGAACTTGGAATGTTTTTCCATTTCTTTGTGTCCTGTTCAATTTCTTTCATAAATGTTCTGTAGTCTTCAGAGTACAGATCTGTTACTTAAATTTTGGTTAGGTTTATTTATTTATTTATTTTTTTGTTTTAGGTTTTGGTTAGGTTTATTCCTAGGTATCTTATGGGTTTTGGTGCAGTTGTAAATGGGATCAATTCCTTGATTTCTTTATCTGCTGCTTCATTATTGGTGTAAAGAAATGCAATAGATTTATGTACATTGATAATATATCCTGCAACTTTAGCTGAATTCATGTATGAGTTCTAGTAACTTTCTGGTGGAGTCCTCCGGGTTTTCTACAGAGTATCATGTCATCTACAAATAGTGACATTTTGACTTCTTCCTTACTGATTTGGATGCCTTTTATTTCTTTCTGTTGTCTGCTGAGGCTAAGACTTCCAGTACTATGTTAAATAACAATGATGAGAGTGGAAAGCCTGTGCCTGGTCCTATTCCTAGAACTGAAGTTTTGTAGCAGTCTATGATCAGTAGACTTAGTGTGTGTGAGGGGTTTCTGCTGGTCTTTTTGGGTAGGGGGCTGCTGTGCTGATTCTGGGAGGACTTGCCCTAGTAGAGATGTACCTGCAGGGTGCATGGGGGCAGGGTTTAGTGTATGTGGCTCCAGTCTCCCCTGGGGGGCACTGTGTTGCTCACTGAGGATCAGTCCTTGCTTAAATTTCATATATGTGTAAAATCATATGGTATATTCCTTTCTCTGACTTATTTCATGTAGCATAATACTCTCTAGCTCCATCTACCTCACTGCAAATGGCAAGATTTCATTCTTTCTTATGGCTGAGTAATATTCCACTGTATATATCCAATAATATTTCACTGTGTGTGTGTGTATATATCACCTCTTTATCCATTAATCAGTTGATGGGTGAAGGGGAAAGTGGTGTCACCTTTCCTGGGAGGGGGGAGATAGTGCCCACCACTCTTCAGGAAGCCCTCACAGAAGAGCAAACAATCTCCCCTCTTGTGTTCCCAGTTTCTGTCAGATCCCTGACTTCACCCTGTCTGTGTTCAAGCTGTCTGTCTGCCCGGTAGCACAGCACTCCTGTTTTATGTCATGTTCAGGGCTGGTTTCAAAAACCCAAATTTTAAGGATCTGTGTGGCATGGACCCACACTGATCCTTTGGGGGAGGGTCTTGCCATGCTGTGGCCAATGATTTTTGTCCCAGAAAAGCAGTTGCTTGAAGGCACAGCAGTTTGGAGTTTATGGTAAAGCACAGCAAAAAACTGGCACCAATGTTTGCAGTCTCAGCAGGTGTGTATGTTCCTATGCTAGTGAACAGGACAGGAAGTTTGCACCTGCCAGCTCTTTTGTCCCCTGGAGAGGCTGTGCCACCATTCACAAATGCTCTCCCAGAAGGGGAACTGTTTCTACCTGTGTGACCCAGGGTATCCTCACACCACGCTATCTGCTCCCAGGCCTCCACCCTCCTTCCCCACCAGAGTACTGATAAACCTGCCCAACATGACCATAGCAATAGCACGGACTTCTAAAACTTCAGTCTTTGAGCTCCACTGCTTATAAAAACGTATGGTAGTAAGCCCCTCTCCTTTTCCCAGTCAGTGGTTTTGGGGAGAGTCTCTCTTGTGCAATCCCCTGCACATTGTTTTCACTCTTTCTCTCTCTCTTGCTCTTCTCTCCATGATCAGGGCTCCCTTCCCTCCACAGCACCTGCAATTCTTTTCACCCCAAATCAACTCTCTACAGCTCCTACCTTCCACGATGTGGCCATTTTTTTTTTCTTTTTTTTCTTTTTTTTTAAAGATGGTATCTCGCTCCCTAAGTACTTTTGTTTTTTTTTTTATTTTATTTTTTTATTTTTTTTAAGATTTTATTTATTTGACAGAGAGAGACACAGCGAGAGAGGGAACACAAGCAGGGGGAGTGGGAGAGGGAGAAGCAGGCTTCCCGCCGAGCAGGGAGCCCGATGCGGGGCTCGATCCCAGGACCCTGGGATCACGACCTGAGCCGAAGGCAGACGCTCAACAACTGAGCCACCCAGGTGCCCCCGATGTGGCCATTTTTGTAGCTGTAGATGTGCAGTTTGTTCTCTCAGTACTCATCAATTTCTTGGGTGTTCAGAATGATTTGATATTTATGTTTTCAAGGAACTAGGCAAGCTTAGGGCCCCCTTACTCCTGTGCCATCTTAACTCCTCCCCACTTGATGGTGTACCACAGTTCTCTTAATCTTTGTTCATTTTTCTTCATTCTTTTCAATTTCTGCTCCTAATACTAGATAATCTTAGTTGGCATATTATTAAATTTACTGCTTCTTTATTCTTCCAATTGAAATCTGCTGTTGAATACCTCTAATGCCTTTTTCATTTTAGTTATTGTCTTTTTTTCAGTTTCAAAACTTTTATTTAGTTATTTTTTATAATTTCTATACTATTATTGGAGTTCTATATTTGGGAAGACATCATTCTCATACTGTCCATTTGTTTCTTAGAAATGTTTTCTTGTAGTTCTTTAAACATATTTAAAATAACTGATTTACAAAACTTCAATGAGATATCACCCCACACCAGTCAGAATGGCTAAAATTAACAACAGAGGAAGTGACAGGTGTTGGCAAGGATGCAGGGAAAGGGAAACCCTCTTACACTGTTGTTGGGAATGTGAACTGGTGCAGCCACTCTGGAAATGGTGGTTCCTCAAAAAGTTAAAAATAAAACCACCTTATGAAATAATAATTGCACTACTAGATATTTACCCAAAGGATACAAAAATACTAATTCAAAGGGAAACATGCACCCCAATGTTTATAGCAACATTATCTATAATAGCCAAATTATGGAAAGAGACCAAATGTCCATCAACTGGTTAATGGATAAAGAGGTGATATATACACACACACACAGTGAAATATTATTGGATATATACAGTGGAATATTACTCAGCCATAAGAAAGAATGAAATCTTTCCATTTGCAGTGAGGTAGATGGAGCTAGAGAGTATTATGCTAAGTGAAATAAGTCAGAGAAAGGAATATACCATATGAAATTTAAGAAACAAAACAAACAAGCATAGGGATAAAGAGAGAGAAACAAACCAAGAAACAGACTCTTTAAAAAAAATTGTTAGTTAACATCCAGTGCAGTATTGGTTTCTGGAGTAGAATTCAGTGATTCTTCAGTTACAAACAACACCCAGTACTCATCAAAACAAGTGCCCTTCTTGTTGTAATGAGCACTGGGTATTATATGATACTGAGGAATTACTAAACTTTACCTTGAAACTAATAATACACTGTATGTTAACTAACTTGAATTTTTTTTCAAAGTGCCCTCCTTAATACCCATCACCCATCTAGCGCATACCTCCTACTTCCCTCCATCAACCCTCAGTTTGTTCTCTGTCCTTAAGAATCACTTATGGCTTGTTTCCCTCTCTCCTTTTCCCCCCAGGAAAGAGACTCTTAACTATGGAGAGCAAACTGAGGGTCACTGGAGGGGACCTGGGCAGGGGGGGTGGTTAAATCGGTGTTGGGTATTAAGGAGGGCACTTGTGATGAGCACTGGGTGTTTGTATGTATGTGATGAATCACTAAATTCTACACTTGAAACTAATACACTGTATGTTAAGTAGCTGGAATTTATTTAAAAACTTGGAAAAAGTAAGTAAAATAAAATAAAATAACTGATTCAAATATTTTGTCTAGTAAGGTTGACGTCTGGGCTTGCTCAGGAATAGTTTCTATTTCCTTCTTCTTTCCTATGCATGGGCCATACTCTCCTATATTTGTAGAGGTATAATTGATATTTTAAATATATATATTTAAGGTATACAAAATGATGTTTTATAAATGTATAAATTATGAAATGATTTCCACAATCATGTTTATTTACAAAACCATAACCTCATATAGTTACCATACTTTTTTTTTTTTTTTTTGGTGTGGTGAGAACACTTAACATGTACTCTTTAACAAATTTGAAGTATACAATTAAGTATTATCAACTATAGTCACCATGCTCTACATTAGATCCCAAGAACCTATTCATCTTTTAGATGAAAGTCTGTACTGTTTCATCAACATCTCCCTATTTTCCTGTCTGCTGTGCTTCGTAATTACCATTCTAATCTCTGGTTGTAGGAGTTCAATTTTTTTAGATTTCATGTATAAATGAGATTATATACTATTTTTCTTTCTCTGTCTGGTTTATTTCACTTTGCATAATGTCTTCCAGGATCATCATGTCATTGCAAATAGCAGAATTTTCTTCTTTTTAGAGCTGAATAATATTCCATTGTATATATATGACATATTATTCTTTATTCATTCACCCATAGATGGACACATAGGCTGTTTTTATATCTTGGCTATTGTGAATAGTGCTGCAATAAGCCTGGGAATGCAGATGTCTTCTGGAGACAGTAATTTCATTTCCTTTGGGTATATACACAGCAGTGAGATTGTGGGATTTTATGTCAGTCCTAGTCTTATTTATTTTTAAACCACCATACTGTTTTCCATAATGACTGTACCAATTTACATTTCCACCAATGATGTACAATGGTTTTCTTTTCTCCATATCCTCACCAACACTTCTTATCTCTTGGTTTTTTTTTCTTTTTTTGATAGAAGAAATACTAACAGATGTGAGGTGATAGCTCATTTTGGTTTTGATTTGTATTTCCCCAATCATTAGTGATGTTTAGTACTTTACCATCTACTTGTTGACCATGTGTAGGTCTTTGGGAAAATGTCTATTCAAGTCTTTTTCCCATTTTCTAATTGGATTACTTATTTTTTTGTTATTCAGTTGTATGAGTTTTTCATATATTTTGGAAATAATCCCTTATTAGGTTTCTGGTTTGCAAATATTTTCTCTTGTTCTGTTTCTCTTGCTTTTTTAGTCTGTTGTTTCTATTTTATGCTGTACAGAAGATTTGCAGCTTGATGTAGTTCCACTTGTTTATTTTCACTTTTGTTGCCTGTGTTTTTAGTGTCATATAAAAAATATCATTGCCAAGACCAAATTCAATGAGATTTTTCCTATATTTTCTTCTAGGAATTTAATGGTTTTAGGTATTATGTTTATGTCTTCAATCCATTTTGGGTTGATTTTTGTATATGGTGTAAGATAAGGGTCCAATTTCATTCTTTTGCATGTGGATATACAGTTTTCCCAACACTATTTACTGAAGAGACGATCTTTTACTTATTGTGTATTCTTGGCACCTTCAGTTGACTTCATATGCATGGGTTTATTTCTGAGTTCTCTACTCTGATTCCCTGGACTATATGTCTCTTTTTATGCCAGTACCATACTGTTTGAATTACTGTAGTTTCGCAATACAGTTGGAAAACACAATGCCTCTTGCTTTTTTCTTCTTTCTCAAGACTGCTTTGGATATTTGGGTCTTTTATGGTTCCATACAAATTAAGATTTTTTTTTTTCTATTTCCATGAAAAAAATGCCATTGGAATTGTAACAGGAATTCCAATGAAACTTTAGGTCACATTGAGTAGTATGGACATTTTATAATATTAATTCATCCAATCAAATAACATGGGATATCTTTCCATTTATTTGTATCTTCTTCAGTTTCTTTCATCAATGTTTTATCGTTTTTTGGTTTGGTTTGGTTTGGTTTTGTGTAGACCTTTCACCTCCTTGGTTAAATTTGTACCTAAGTATTTTGTTGTTTTTGATGTTACTTTAAATGGAATTGCTTTCTTCATTTTTCCCAGACAGCTCATTTGTACTATATATAGGCATAACTGATTTTTGTGTGTTGATTTTGTATTCTGATACTTTACTGAATTTGTTAGTTCTAACAAGGGTTTTGTAAAATCTTTCAATTTTTCTACATATAGGACCTGGTCATTTACAAAGAGAGATAATGGTATTTCTTCCTTCCTTTCTTTTTTTTTTTAAATTTTCTTTACTTTTTCTTTTTCTATTTTTTAAATTTTTTAAAAATTTTATTATGTTATGTTAGTCACCATACAATACATCATTAGCTTTTGATGTAGTGATCCACGATCCATTGTTTTCGTATAACACCCAGTGCTCCATGCAGTACATGCCCTCCTTAATACCAATCACTGAGCTAACACATCCCCCCATCCCCTCCCCTCTAAAACCCTCAGTTTGTTTCTCAGCGTCCATAGTCTCTTATGGTTCATCTCCCCCTTCGATTTCCCCCCTTCGTTTTTCCCTTCCTTCTCCTAATGTCCTCCATGCTATTCCTTATGTTCCACAAATGAATGAAACCATACGATAATTGACTTTCTCTGCTTGACTTATTTCACTTAGCATAATCTCCTCCAGTCCCATCCATGTTGATGTAAAAGTTGGGTATGCATCCTTTCTGATGCCTGAGTAATATTCCATTGTATATATGGACCACATCTTCTTGATCCATTCATCTGTTGAAGGGCATCTTGGCTCTTTCCACAGTTTGGTTATTGTGGACATTGCTGCTATGAACTTTGCTTCTTTTCACTGCATCTGTGTCATTAAGGTAAATACCGAGGAGTGCAATTGCTGGGTAATAGGGTAGCTCTATTTTTAAATTTTTGAGGAAACTCCACACTGTTTTCCAAAGTGGCTGTACCACCTTGCATTTCCACCAACAGTGTAAGAGGGTTCCCCTTTCTCCAAAACCTCTCCAACATTTGTTGTTTCTTTGTCCATTTTTGCCATTCTAACTGGAGTAAGGTGGTATCTCAATGGTATCTCAATGTGGTTTTGATTTGAATTTCCCTGATGGCTAATGATGATGAACATTTTCTCATGTGTTAGTTAGCCATTTGTATGTCTTCTTCAGAGAAGTGTCTTTTCATGTCTTCTGCCCATTTTTTGACTTGATTACTTGTTTTTTGGGTGTTGAGTTTGAGAAGTTCTTTATAGATCTTGGATACCATCCCTTTATCTGTAGTGTCATTTGCAAATATCTTCTCCCATTCTGTGGGTTGCCTCTTTGTTTTGTTGACTGTTTCCTTTGCTGTGCAGAAGCTTTTTATGTTGATGAAGTCCCAAAAGTTCATTTTTGCTCTTGTTTCACTAGCTTTTGGAGATGTATCTTGAAAGAAGTTGCTGTGGCCAAGGTAAAAGGGGTTACTGCTTATGCTCTCCTCTAGGATTTTGATGGATTCCTGTCTCACATTGAGGTCTTTCAACCATTTTGAGTTTATCTTGGTGTATGGTGTTAAAGAATGGTCGAGTTTCATTCTTCTGCATGTGGCTGTCCAATTTTCCCAGCACCATTTATTGAGGAGACTGTCCTTTTTCCATTGCATATTTTTTCTTGCTTTGTCGAAGATTAGATGACCATAGAGTTGAGGGTCCATATCTGGGACCTCTTTCTGTTCCATTGGTCTGTATGTCTGTTTTTGTGCCAGTACCATGCTATCTTGGTGATCACTGCTTTGTAATACAGCTTGAAATCAGGCAACGTGATGCTTTTTCTTTTTCTTTTTCTTTTTCAACATTTCCTTGGTGATTCGGGGTCTTTTCTGATTCCATACAAATTTTCGGATTGTTTGTTCCAGCACTTTGAAAATGTCGTTGGAATTTTTATCAGGATAGCATTGAAGGTATAGATTGCTCTGGGTAACATAGACATTTTAACAATGTTTATTCTTCTGATCCATGAGCATGGAAAGTTTTTCTAGCTTTTTGTGTCTTCTTCAATTTCTTTCATGAGTGTTCTGTAGTTCCTAGAGTATAGATCCTTTACCTCTTTGGTTAGGTTTATTCCAAGGTATCTTATGGTTTTTGGTGCTATTGTAAATGGAATCGTTTCTCTAATTTCTCTTTCTACAGTTGCATTGTCAGTGTATAAGAAAGCAACTGATTTCTGTGCATTGATTTTGTATCCTGCCACATTACTGAATTGCTGTATGAGTTCTAGTAATTTGGGGGTGGAGTCTTTTGGGTTTTCCACGTAAAGTATCATGTCATCTGTGAAAAGAGAGAGTTTGACTTCTTCTTTGCCAATTTGACTATCTTTATTTCTTTTTGTTGTCTGATTGGTTGCTAGGACTTCTAGTACTATGCTGAACAATAGTGGTGAGGGTGGGCATCCTTGACGTGTTCTGTTTTAAGGGAAAAGCTCTCAGCTTTCCCCCACTGATGATGATATTCACTGTGGGTTTTTCATAGATGGATTTTATGAACTTGAGGAATGTTCCCTCTATCCCTATACTCTGAAGAGTTTTAATCAGGAAAGGATGCTGTATTTTGTCAAATGCTTTTTCTGCATCAATTGAGGGGACCATATGATTCTTCTCTCTCCTCTTATTAATGTGTTCCATCGCATTGATTGATTTGCAAATGTTGAACCACCCTTGCATCCCGGGGATCAATCCGACTTGGTTATGGTACATGATCTTTTTAATGTATTGCTGGATCCTATTAGCTAGGATTTTGTTGAGGATTTTGGAATCCATATTCATCAGGGATATCAGTCTGAAATTCTCCTTTTTAATGGGGTCTTTGCCTTGTTTGGGGATTAAGGTAATGCTGGCGTCATAGAATGAGTTTGGAAGTTTTCCTTCTGTTTCTATTTTTTGAAACAGTTTCAGTAGAATAGGTATTATTTCCTCTTTGAATGCTTGGTAGAATTCCCCAGGGGATCCCTCAGGCCCTGGACTCTTGGTTTTTGGGAGGTTTTGGATCACTGCTTCACGTTACTGGTTATTGGCCTATTCAGGTTGTCAATTGCTTCCTGTTTCAGTCTTGGGAGCTTATAGGTTTCCAGGAAGGCCTCCATTTCATCCAGATTGCTCAGTTTACTGGCATACAGTTTTGATAATAATTTCTAATAACTGTTTCCATTTTCTTGATGTTAGTCGTGATCTCTCCCCTCTCATTCATAATTTTATTAATTTGGGTCCTTTCTCTTTTCTCTTGGATAAGACTGGCCAGTGGTTTATCGATCTTATTAATTCTTTGAAAGAACCAACTTCTAGTTTTGTTGATCTGATCTACTGTGTTTCTGGTTTCTATTTCATTGATCTCTGCTATAATCTTAATTATTTCTCTTCTAATGCGTGGCTTAAGCAACGTTTGTTGCTTTTTCGCTAGTTCTTTAAGGTGTAGAGTTAGTTGGTGAATTAGGGATTTTTCTATTTTTTTTTTAGTGAGGCTTGGATGGCTATGTATTTCCCCCTTAGGACAGCCTTTGCAGTATCCCATAGGTTTTGGACTGATGTGTTTTCGTTCTCATTGTTTTCCATGAATTTTTTAAGTTCTTTGATTTCCTGGTTGACCTAATCATTCTTGAGCAGAGTGGTCTTTAGCTTCCAAGTGTTTGAATTTCTTCCAAATTTTTTCTTGTGATTGAGTTCCGGTTTTAAAGCATTGTGGTCTGAGAATATGCAGGGAATAATCTCAATCTTTTGGTATCGGTTGAGACCTGATTTGTGACCCAATATGTGGTCTATTCTGGAGAAAGTTCCATGTGCGCTCGAGAATGAGTGTTCTGTTGTTTTAGGGTGGAATGTTCTGTATATATCTATGAGGTCCATCTGGTCCAGTGTATCATTCAAAGCTCTTGTTTCTTTTTTGATTTTCTGCTTAGATGATCTGTCCATTGATGAGAGAGGAGTACTGAGGTCTCCTACAATTAACATATAGTTATCAATATGACTCTTTATTTTGGTTAATAGTTGTCTTATGTAGTTGGCTGTTCCCATGTTGGGGGCATAGATATTTACAATTGTTAGATCTTGTTGGATAGACCCTTTAAGAATGATATAATGTCCTTTTTTGTCTAACTACAGACTTTAGTTTAAAAAAATAATTTGTCTGGTATAGGAATTGTTACCCCAGCTTTCTTTTGAGGTCTGCTGGCATGGAAGATAGATCTCCATCCCTTTACTTTCAGTCTGGATGTATCTTTAGGTTCAAAATGAATCTCTTGTAGACAGCATATGGATGGGTCCTGTCTTTTTATCCAATCATCAACCCTGTGCCGTTTTATGGGAGCATTTAGGCCATTCACGTTGAGAGTGATTATTGAAAGATATGAATTAATTGTCATCATGTTGCCTGTGAAGACGTTGTTTTTATAGATTATCCCTGTAAATTTCTGTTGTATATCACTCTTGGGGTCTTTCTTCTTTTATAGAACCCCTCTTAATATTTCTTGCAGGGCCCGCTTAGTGGTCACGTATTCTTTCAGTTTCTGCCGGCCTCGGAAGCTCTGCATCTCTCCATCCATTCTAAATGACAGCCTTGCTGGATAAAGTATTCTTAGCTGCATGTTCTTCTTTTTTAGTACCCTGAATATGTCTTGCCCGGCCTTTCTGGCTTGCCAGATCTCTGTGGGTAGGTCCAATAGGTCAGGTTATTCTGTTGTCCCTCCTTCTATATGTAGGAATCTCCTTCCCCTAACTGCCCTTAAGATGGTTTCCTTGGTTCTAAGATTTGTGAGTTTTACTATTACATGGCAGGGTGTTGGCCTGTTTTCCTTGTTCTTGGGAGGGGTCCTCTCTGTCTCTAGGACACGAATGTTTGTTTCATTCCCCAGATCAGGGAAGTTCTCAGCTGCGATTTGCTCAAATATATCTTGTAGTCCTCTCTCTGTCTCCACTCCCTCCAGGATTTCAATTATTCTGACATTGGAATGCTTCATGGTGTCACTTATTTCTCTGATTCTATTTTCATGGATTCTGAGTTGTTTTTCCCTGGCCTCCTCATTTCCCTTTTTATCTATTAAATTGTCCTCCAGGTCAATAATTCGTTCTTCTGCCTCACTTACCCTAGCTCTTAGATTATCTAGATTAGATTGGATCTCATTAATAGCATTTTTAAGTTCTGCCAATTCAGCTTTCATTTCTGCCCTTAGAGACTCTGTGCTGCCATGAATTGATTTCTCCATTCTAGCTATTGTCTTCACAATTGCTAGACTGAATTCCATCTCCGACATCTTGGTTATATCTGCATCCATTTGTAAATCTTCAGCATAAGTCATAATCTCTGAGTCTTTCCTATTTTGGGGGTTCCTCCTCCTAATCATTCTGTTGCTGGGTGGTTGAGGGAATGTATAGAGTCCAAATTATTGACCAGAACCCAAGCAAGATGCACCTGTTTTCTGGGGACCTTAGGGTTGTTGGCCTCTTGTTCTCCCAGCTGTCCTCTTGGGGAGGGACCTGCCATACTGTTACTCAGGCAACCCTGTTTGGGCAGAGTTGCCCTGCCCCCCTGTGGTGGGGAATGGGCTCAGTGTGAACCAGTTTTTTGGCGCTTTTGTTCTCTGGCAGCTTTCCCTGGCAGCTTTCCATGTCTCTTCCAAGAGTCAGAGCAGAAAAGACCGTTTCCAACCCTCTGCCTTAGAGCAGAGAGAGCGCAGTCTGTTCTTCAGTGAGCTCTCCAGGCCACACTATCTCTGTTTCTGTCTGTGTTGCTATAAACTGCAGCATCCTGGGTTGTGTGCCCCTCTGCATTGCTCCCAGTCCTGCCTCCAGGTCGGGGCACATCTCTGCCATCTGTGCTTCTAAAACCGCCAGCCGCTCCCAGTTTGCACCCGTGACGCTGCCACTCTGGTTTCCATCTGTGAAGCTGCCCTAAAGTCCTTTCCCCACCGCCATTGGTCTGTGAGTCTCTGCCTCATCCCCAGCGTGCGAGGCTGTTGCTCACTGGCGGTGTGGGATCCCCATGGCCAGGCTCCCTCCCACTGCCATTTATCCTCCAATATCTGGGCACGGAATCACAGCACCCCACTTCGTACCTCAAAAACAACTGCCTGTGACATTCTGTTTGTAGAGATCCAGATCTATCTTCTTACATCTCAGGCTGATTTCGTGGGTGCTCAGAGTGGTCTGGTAGATATCCAGCTTAATTCTAGGGACCAGTTGGAATAGGTTCCCCTACTCCTCCATCTTTCCCCCCCAACCTCTTCTTTCTTTTCCTCCACTAATTTCCCTGGCTAGGACTTCCAGTATTATGCTCAATATAACTGGGGAGAGTGGACACCATTATCATATTCCTGGTCCTGGAAAAAAATATTTCAATTTTTCACCATTGAGTATGTTGTTAGCTGTAGACCTTTCATATATGTCCTTTTATTATGTCCAGATACATTCCTTCTATACCCACTTATTTTTTTATCATGAAAGGATAAATTTTGTCAAATGATTTTTCTGCATCTTTTGAGATTATTATGTGATTTTTCCCTTCATTTTGTTAATGTGGTATATCACATTTATTGATTTGCATATATGAAACCATCTTGGTATCTGAGGGATAAATCCCCCTTGAACATGATGTATGATCCTTTTAATGTTATATTTAATTCAGTTTGCTAGTGCTTTTTAAATGTTTTTTGCATTTATATTTATCAGGGTATTATCCTGTAATGTCCTTGTCTGGCTTTGGTATTAGGGTAATTCTGGCATTATAAAATGAGTTTAGAAGTGTCTCCTTGTCTCCCATTTTTGGGAAGAGTTTGAGAAAGATTGGCTTAAATGTTTTTTTAAATGTTTGATAGAAATTCACCAGTGAAGCCATCTGGTCCTAGACTTTTCTTTGTTGGCAGGGTTTTTTTTTATTACTATTTCAAGATTTTTACTCATTTTTGGTCTGTTCAGTTTTTCTATTTCTTTGTGATTAATCTTGGTAGGTTGTATACTTCTAGAAATGTATCCATTTCTTCTAGGTTATCCCTTTTTTTAAAAAAAAAAGCTTTTATTTATTTATTTGACAGAGAGAATGAGAGAGAGAGCACATGAGAGGGGGGAGGGTCAGAGGGAGAAGCAGACTCCCTGCCGAGCAGGGAGCCCGATGCGGGACTCGATCCCGGGACTCCAGGATCATGACCTGAGCCGAAGGCAGTCGCTTAACCAACTGAGCCACCCAGGCGCCCTAGGTTATCCCTTTTTTTGACATACTATTGTTTATAGTAGTCTCTCATGATCCTTTGTATTTCTGTGGCATCAGTTGTAAAGTCTCCCCTCTAATTTATACTTTATTCGAGTCTTCTGTTTTTATTCTTGGTTCTATCTAAGGATTTGTCAAAATGTTTATCTTTTCAGAAAACCAACTATTATTTTCACTGATTTTTTTCTATAATTTTTCTAGTCTCTATTTTATTTATTTCTGCTTTAATATATATTATGTTCTCCCCTCTGCTAACATTGAGCTCAGTTTGTTCTTCTTTTTCTTGTTTGTTAAGATGTAAAGTTAGCTTGTTTATTTGAGATGTCTCTTTTTTCTTCATTTATCTATATAAACTTCCTTTTAGAATTGTTTTTGTTGTGTCCTTTATGTTTTGATATGTTGTGTTTCCATATTTGTTTGTGCTCAATACTTTTTGATTTCCCTTTAGATTTCTTCTTTGACCCATTAGGTTTTCAAGAGTATATTGTTTATATTGTTTAATTTTCACATATTTGTGAATTTTCCAATTTCCCCCCTGTTACTCATTTCTAGTTTCATACCATTGTGGTCAGAAAACATACTTGATATAATTTAAATCTTTTCAAATTTATTAAGATTTCCTCTGTGACCAACATATGATCTATCCTTGGAATGTTCCATGTGTGCTTGAGAAAAAAAAATTGTATTTTGGTTCTGTTAGATGTAATGTTATGTATGTGTTTGTTAGGTCCATTTGGTCTATACTATTATTAAAATCCCCTGATTTCATATTGATTTTCTATCTGCATAATCTATATAGTGTTGAAAGCACATTTCTGAATTACTCTGCTGTTACTGTATTTTTTGCTTATTTCTTCCTTTTATTCTGTTTATATTTTCTTTAAATATTTCAGTTCTCCAATATTGGGTACACATATTTTGAAAATGCTTAAATCCTGTTGATCAATTGACTTTTTTTTTTTTTACTATATAATAGTCTTTTTTGTTTCTTGTGGCTTTTTTTAACTGAAAATGTATATTATCATGGTATAATATACCAATACTCTTGCTCCCTTTTGGTTGCCATTTCTGTAAAATATCTTTTTCTTTCCCTCTACTTTCAACTTATGTGTGTCTGTAAGTCAATCTCTTGCAAGGAGTGTATTGTTGGTCTTGTTTTTTATCCAATCAGCCAATCTATGTCTTTTGATTGGCTAATTTAATCTATTTACATTTAAAGTATTTTTTAATAGATAAGAACTATTAAGAACTATTGCCATTTTGTTTATTATTTCTTGTTTTGTAGTTTTGTTTTGTTTTGCCTTTTTCCTTGCTTGGGGTCTTTTGAGTTTCATGTATCTGAATGTGCATATCCCTCTCAAGATCTAGAATCTTTTTAACTATTATTTCTTTAAATAAAATTTCTGTTCCTTTCTTGCTTTTCCTGGGACTCCTATGATTTGAATGTTAATTCACTGGATGTTGTCCCATGATTCATGTAGGCTTTTTTCATTCTTTTTGTTCCTCTAACTGGGTAATCTCAAATGACCTCTTTGAGTTTTTTGATTCTTCTGCATGATTGAGGCTGTAATTGAAGTTTTCTATTAAATTTTTCAGTTCTGTTATTGTATTCTTCAGCTCCAGTATTTCTGTTCAGTTCTTGGTTATAATTTATATTTCTTTATTAAGCTCCTTTTTGTTCATGCATTGTTTTCCTCATTTCACTTAGTTGTGTTGTCTGGCATTTCAATGAATTTCTTTAAGATTATTATTTTGATTTCTTTGTCAGATAATTCATAGATTCCATGTAGTTGGGGTCAATTATTGGAGCTTTTTTCCCTTCTGTGATGTCATATTTGCCTGGCTCATCATGATCCATGTAGATTTGCATTTATGTGTACATTTGGAGAAGAAAATACTTCTTCTGGTCTTTAGATTGTGTTGGTTCTCTGGGTTGATGGGATTACCTCCAGAATTGAAATCAGGCTGTGTTGGAGTTGGGTCATGTGGCTATTGTTGCATCTGCAGTGGGGTCCCCAGTTAGTAGACCTGATACCAGAGGCTCAGCTGGACATAGATCCTGTCATGCCTTTGGGTGGATTGGGATGGCCTCCAGGATCCTGTTCAGTAAGGCTTACCCTGGACAAAGGTCCACTTTAAGATCCAAAGTTTGGTCCACAGATAGCAGGCCTGTTGCCAGGTGCTTGGATGTGTTTCTCTCCGGCCAGACCAGATCCCTAACCGAATTCCTGCCAGGTCACTGAGTGGATTTCTGGGCAGGCAGAACTGACTGGGGACTGTGGCTGATAGGGGCTGGAATTGAGTTCTAGGGCTACTTCTGGGTCTATAGTCTGGGCTGTAGTCTACAGAGCTGGCCCCAGGAACAACAGACAGGTGTTTCTCCCACCATTTTCCTGGGCTGGCAGGAGTGCTTCCACACTGCTATGGGTAGTGGCTGGAACCAAATTACAGGGACTTTTCAGAATCTGCAGTTGGAGTACAGTCCATGGGCCTCCCTCTGAATGCATGTACAGGTGTAGCTCCTGGTGTGTTATTGAAAAGGCAAGACTGCTCATGGACTGCAGCTAGGAGGGGATAGATCTGAATCATAGAGCTTTTCAAGAGCTCCTGTTGGACCAAATTTGGTTGGCCTGCCTCCATGGGTACCAACAGGTATGCCTCCCAGTGGTTCCCTGGGCCCACAGGACTACACACATACTATGGCTTGGAGTGGCTGGAGCTGAGTCATAAGGTTGCTTCAGCATCTGCTGTCAGACCAAGTTGGCTGGCCTGCCTCCAGGGGCACCAATGGGTATATCTCCCAGCAAAACCCTGGCAAACAAGGAGTGCCCCCTTGACCATAGCTGGGAGGAGCTGGAACCAAGTTGCAAGCTGTTTCAGGATCTCTGTGGGTGCAGATAGGCATATTTCCCACCAGGTCCGTAGACTCCGAGGACTGCTCCCAGACTGCATCTGGAAGTGGCTTCAGCCATGTTTTAGGCTCATTTCAGAATCTTCAGAGGCACAAATTGGTGTGTCTTTCCACAGGTTCCTGGGACAACTACTCACAGACTGCAGCTGGGAGGGGCTAGAACCCACTTATAGGGTTGATTCAGAAATTAAGTCTCATAATCTTTTGTTGAAAACTGAAGATTTTATTTTTTTTAATTTAAATTCATTACCAACAAATGGTACATCATTAGTTTCAGATGAAGTGTTCAATAATTCATCAGTTGCATATAACACTCAGTGCTCATCACATCCCATACCCTCCTTAAGGCCCATCACGGGTTTTTGGCTTCCTGTCTCACCTTTATGTCTTTCATCCATTTTGAGTTTATTTTTGTGTATAGTGTAAGAGAGTGGTCCAGTTTCATTCTTCTACATGTAGCTGTCCATTTTCCCCAGTACCATTTATTGAAGAGACTGTCTTTTTTCCACTGGATATTCTTTACTGCTTTGTTGAAGATTAATTGACCATAGAACCCATTTCTGGGTTCTCTATTTTGCTCATTGATCTATGTGTCTGTTTTTGTGTCAGTACCATGTTGTCTGGATGATCACAGCTTTGTAATATAGGTTGAAGTCAGGCATTGTGATGGCCCCAGCTTTGGTTTTCATTTTCAACATTCCTCTGGCTATTTGGGGTCTTTACTGGTTCCGTAAAAATTTTAGGATTATTTGTTCCAGCTCTGTGAAAAATGTTGATGGTATTTTGATAGGGATTGCATTGAATATGTAGATTGCTTTGGGTAACATGGACATTTTAGTAATCTCTTCCAATCCATGAGCATGGAAAGTTTTTCCATTTCTTTGTGTCTTCCTCAAATTCTTTTATAAGTGTTCTGTAGTTTCTAGAGTATAGATCCTTTCCCTGTTTGGTTAGGCTTATTCCTAGCTATCTTATGGTTTTTGGTGCAATTGTAAATAGGATTAATTCCTTAATTTCTCTTTCTTCTGCTTCATTGTTAATGTATAGAAATACAACGGATTTCTGTGCATTGATTTTGTATCCTGCCATGTTGCTCAACTCCTGTATGAGTTCTAGCAATTTGGGGGTGGAGTCTTTTGGGTTTCCCACATAAAGTATGATGTCATCTGTGAAGAGTGAGTGTCTGACTTCTTCTTTGTCAATTTGAATGCCTTTTATTTCTTTTTGTTGTCTGATTGCTGAGGCTAGGACTTCTAGTATCATGCTGAACAACAGTAGTGAGAGTTGTCATCTCTGTCATGTTCCTGGCCTTAAGGAAAAAGCTCTGTTTTTCCCCATTGAGAATGATATTCACTGTGGGCTTTTTGTAGATGGCTTTTATGATATTGAGGTATGTTCCCTCTATCCCTAAACTGTGGAGAGTTTTAATCAAGAAAGGATGTTGTATTTTGTCAAAGACTTTTTCTGCATCAATTGAGAGGATCATATGGTTTTCGTCTTTTTTTTTTATTAATGTGATCTATCATGTTGATTGATTTGTGAATGTTGAACCACTCTTGCATCCCAGGAATAAATCCCACTTGGTCAGGGTGAGCAATCCTTTTAATGTACTGTTGGATCCTATTGGCTAGTATCTTGGTGAGAATTTTGGCATCCATGTTCATCAGGGATATTGTTCTGTAATTCTCCTTTTTAGTGGGGTCTTTGTCTGGTTTTGGGATCAAGGTAATGTTAGCCTCATAGAATGAGTTTGGAACTTTTCCTTCCATTTCTATATATTTTTTTTTTTTAAACCACGTCAGGAGAATAGGTATTATTTCTTCTTTAAATGTTTGGTAGAATTCCCTGGGAAGCCATCTGGCTCTGGACTCTTACTTTTTGGGAGGCTTTTGATTACTCCTTCAATTTCTTTGCTGGTTATGGGTCTATTCAGATTGTCTATTTCTTCCTGTTTCTGTTTTGCCAGTTTATAAGTTTCCAGGAATGCATCAATTTTTCCAGATTGCTTAATTTGTTGGCATATAGCTGCTCATAATATGTTTTTAAATTTTTCTGTATTTCCTTTGTGTTGGTTGTTACCTCTCTTCTTTCATTCATGATTTTATTAATTTGGGTCCTTTCTCTTTTCTTTTTGGTAAGTATTGCTAGGGGCTTTCCAATCTTATTAATTCTTTCAAAGAACCAAAAACTGAACTTTTAAATAATATAACATAGCAATTCTGAAAATCAGATCCCCTCCTTTCCCAGGATTTAATGTAATTGTTATTTAGTGACTTCTGGAATAATCCTGTAAAGTCTGTGTTCTATGTTGTATGTGAACACTGAAGTCTCTGCTTGGATTAGCTTAGTTTTCAGTAATGATTCCACAAAGTTCTTAAATGCTTTGAATCAATAAATTCTTCTCCTTTTGCCAAGAGATTTTTGTGTGCATGTTGGGATATACTTTCAACACTCAACCCTTACTTCTTGTTGCACAGAGCCTTAAAGTCAGCCAAAGATGAATGATTGGGACCTTTTGGAGTCTTTCCTGATCACACACACAGTCATGCACATGCACATATCCTCCCAGATCCTCGGGAATATGTAGAGCT
The DNA here is from genome assembly GCF_011800145.1 of Mirounga leonina. Classification (NCBI taxonomy): domain Eukaryota; kingdom Metazoa; phylum Chordata; class Mammalia; order Carnivora; family Phocidae; genus Mirounga; species Mirounga leonina. The sequence continues at coordinate 691,643 of NW_023270096.1, forward strand.
TTTCATTGTCCCCTCTGGACATCTAGTTTTCAACTTTTCCTTCTAAGATTTTGGTAAGGTTTTGTTTGCCCCAACTGTTATTATGACCTAAAGCAGCTGTGATGTTAAACAACTGCCTCTAATTGCTTTTGATAAACATCTCTGGGGAAAAAAATTTGTTCACCATGCCCAAGCTTTAAGTCAGGTCAAATAAAGACAAGTCCTGTGAACCACGTTTTCCATGAAACTGCCAGAAAAATCAGATAATGATAATTCTATGGGAATGAGACTTTGGAGGAGATATAAACTCATTCTGATCCCTCTATTTGCTTCTAGATTGCTGCTTCTCATGGATACTGTGGTTGTGAAGTTGTTGGCATGTCAAGGCTGCAGTTAATAAGCAGGAGGAGATGGGAATAGGGCAAACTACATTTTCTGTTATTACCAAGGTTCAGCCAGTTTTTTTTGTTGTTTCCTGTTTTGTTTTTGTTTTAGAATAAACACTCCTTGGATTATTGCAAGTCTTTAGTTAATTGTCAGAATTCTGGAAAAGTTTATTTGGCAATTTTTGTTAGTGTTCTTATTGCTTTTTTTGACAAGCTACTTTGGAGGACCTTTCTCTACAATTATTGTTGATATCACCCATAACTAGAATTTAAAGTTATATGACTATCAAAAGATTTCATGTCATAAAGGTAATTACATGAACTTTTGAACATTTATAGAGTTTTTGTCATTCATTGTTTTCACTATTTTTAACCTCTACTGTGTAAAAAAAAAAAAAAGGTGCTTTCCAAACAACTAGTACGAATGTTGACTGAACTACAAAGTCAATTATAGAGAGATTTTTAAGGAAATTGCCCCTAGATAATAAATGACTCACAAGAAATAATTTTTACCCAAGTCACCATTATTTAGATAAAAGTTAGGGCATATATATATATATATATATATATATATATATATATATATATAACATTTATATATATATAACATTTGACTTCATATCAATATATATATTGAAGTCAATATATATGACTTCATATATATGAAGTCAAATGTTTTTTATAACTTTCACAAGCTGAACATGATTGTAGGCATCTATGAGTATGTCAAAGGCAACCATAGTACAAAGACAAAGCATTTAATTAAATATTTATTGAAAATCCAACTTATACATAGTAATAGGCAAAGTGTTGGGATTGGGGAGGCAGAGATACAAACAATGAACGTGATTGGCTCTTACCTTTTGTGGAGCTCAGAGTCTAGAAACAGACTTGTAACAAATGAGGGAGGAAGAGAAATTGGAGAGGTAGAGGGGAGAGAATCCTGAATGTGAAAAACATTACTACTCACTAGTCTTGACCCTTGCATGGTCTATTACACCTCTATATCCTTTCCTATGCTATTCCATTGGCCCAGCACGTCTTCTACAATTTCCTTACCTTTTCCCTGATGAGCCTTCAATGCAAACTCAAATTTTCCTCTCCTTGCCTCAGCTAGCAGAACTACTTATTCTCTCCTTGGTAATCCCTTAGCATTTATAAAAAAAAAAAACTTTATGGGAGTATATTATATTGTTCTGTAGCCATTTATTTACATGTTTGTCTCACCTACTAGAATGTGAGCACCTTATTGGGACCATGTAATATTTGTTCTAGAACTCTCAGCAACTAGAGCAGTGCTGGACACAAAGTATGTAGAGAAAGAGCAAAAAATTAGAATTTCCTAACTTCAAAGATCCAAATTGTCACAGTGACTTTATAATATGGAAAAGCAGCTTTTGTTTATCCTTCTAGTGGTAATGTCTAGGAATGAAAGCCCAAGAGAAATACCACTTTGATATTATGTTTCAACAGCATAGTTGATAGTGAAGCAACTTACCAAGTTTGGGGGCATGAAAATAGGTTAGATGGATAACTATTTAGAACTTTACAGTTTATAAAAAGCTTTGACATGTGTTTTGGATTTAATCTTTACAAAACCCTATGAAATAGGTACCATCATCTTTCTTATTTTACAGGTGAAGAAACTGGCTCAGAGATGTACTATAATTTGCCCAAGATCACAACTCGTCATAGTAAAGTTGGGACCAGCCCTTATGTGTCTTGACTCTCATTCTACTACAGTTATTGCTGCTTATCTTTAAGTGATTCATATCTCTCTGTACTATAACCAATAGTAGCAATATCTTAAATTTATACAATTGTACATTAATAACATACTTTCAATGACCATTTACTTGTTTGTGCTTCATACCAGTCCTCTCAACAGACAGATAAGATTATCCCCATTTTCTAGGTTAGAAAACATACTCATGGGTGAGATGACTACATAAAGTCACATAGGAATTCAGGGAGAATCTTGGGAAAATGGCAGAGTAGGAGGACCTACTCATGCCATCCCATGGTGACAACTAGATATCATCCACATCCAAGTAAATAAACCAGAGTGTGATAAACTCCACAACTTAATATAGAGAAGTTGTATCTCAAACATTAGGAAGGTCAGAAAGGCAGAGGAAGGCTGCCTGAAAGAGAAAGGGAGGTGCATGTATTAAGGTAGAGGAACTGGGTCCTTGCACCAGGGAGTTCACACAGGGAAGACTAACCCCCATAACATTTGGCTTTGAGGTGAAGAATTCCATTACTTTGTATAACCAGTGGGACTTGGAGCCTAGAATTTTAAAAGTCAGCTGACTTAGCACTGGGTGAGGCTGGAGGGTTAGTGATAGCTGGGTCATCACCCTTAAAGAGACAGCAGCCTGCACAGAGAGGCAACATAAAAACTGCAGCTTACACAACACGGGGGGGGGGGGGTACAAAGGGGAGACAAATCTGTTCATACTGGTTTTGGAGCATGTTGGGGGACTTCTTTGAAAAAGAGGGAATTGGCATGCATCATTTTCTTCCCCTGCCCCATAGCATAAACAGAGCCACCTGCAGGAGGCAGGGCTACACAGACACTTGTAGCCTCTACCCAGGTCTCAGGGCAAATTTTGTTAAAGCTCTGTGTGTGCCCTGCTCAACCACCAGGTGCACAGTTACCACTACACACCCTGCCAAGCCACAGTGAAACACCCAGCCAAATATCCTCAGCCACTGTCACATGTCACATCCAACACCTGGAGCACAGCTGTCAACATGCACTATGTTCAGACACTGAGTACACAACTACTGAGGCACCCCACACCCAGTTGCCATGCTGTGCCCAGCCACGTGGTGTGAGCCACCATCATACACTGTGCCCAGCTGTGCTTAGCAATTGTCACATGACTTGCTCAGCTTCACACCCCAGACAACCCCGGCATGCAGTCCCCAGCTGCTAGAGTGCTTCAGGGTATCCAGCATGGGACTAGTGCCCCAATCCAAATTTGCTAACACAGTTGATCTGCTTTCAAGTTCCCCAGTAAGCATGCCCCCTCAGAATTGGCCTGCTTGGGTCCCACTAATAACACAGAAAGCAAGCACAACCCACAAAAAAGAGAGTCAGTGCAGACAACTGCACAGAAAGGAAAACAGACTCAGACACAACAACAGGGCATACACAACACACTCAGGATGCTCTCCTACAGTGCCAAGTTCTGGCGGTCAGAGGACCCTGCACTGCAGGGCACTTCAGGACCTCCTCTTCATAAAGTCACTACTTTCTTTTTTTCAATGATCTTATTTATTTATTTTAAAGAGAGAGACAGAGAGTGAGAGAGAGAGAGAGCACAAGCCAGGGGGAAAGGCAGAGGGAGAAGCAGACTCCCTGCTGAGTAGGGAGCCCGATGTGGGGCTTGATCCCAGGACCCCGAGATCATGACCTGAGCCAAAGAAAGATGCTTAACTGACTGAGCCACCCAGGTGTCCCTAGAGTCACTACTTTCAAAAATAGAAGACATAACTGACTTTCTTAACACAGAGAAACCGACACAGAGAAACAGATAAAATGAGAAGACAGAGAAATTAATCACAAATCACAGCTAGAGATCTAAGTGAAACAGATATAAATAACATGCCTGATAGAGAATTTAAAGCAATGATCATAAGGATACTCAGTGGATTTGAGAAAAGAGTGGAAAATGAGTGAGACCCTTAAAACAGAGATAAGGAATAAGATAGCAGAGATAAAGTACTCAATAAACAAAATGAGAAACAGGCTTCATGGAAGAAATGGCAGGATAGAAGAAGCAGAGGAACGGATTAGTGACTAACAAGACAAAATAATAGAAACTAATCAAGTCAAACAAAAGAGGAAAAATAATTACACAAAATGAGAATAGACTTAGGGAACTAAGTGACTCCATCAAATGTAATAACATTTGTACTATAAGAGTCCCAAAAGAAGAAGAGAAAGAAAAAGGGGTAGAAAATGTATTTGAAGAAATAATAGCTGAAAACTTCCCTAATCTGGGGAAGGAAACAGATACCTAGATTCAGAATGCACAGAGAAATCCCATAAAAATCAACAAAAGCAGACACAAATCAAAACATATTGTAATTGAATTTGCAAAATATAGTGATAAAGGAAAAATCTTAAATGTAGCAAGACAAAAGAAGTCATTAAATTAAAAGGGAAAGCTCATAAGGCTTGCTGCAGATTTCTCAACAGAAACATGGAAAGATAGAGGGAGTGCATGATATATTCATAGTGCTGAATGGAAAAATCTACAGGTGAGAATATTCTATCCAGCAAGGCTATCATTCATAATAGAAAAGAGATAAAGTGTTCCCAAACAAAAACTAAGGCGTTCATGACCACCTAAGCAGCCCTGCAAGAAATATTAAAGGGGACTCTTTGAGTGGAAAGGAGAAACCAAAAAACAAAAGCAGTAAAAGTCAATATTTCTGTAAAAAATCAGTCAAGGAACTCACAAAATAAGAATATATAAAATATAACAAGATATACTTAAAAGTGAGGAGAAGAATAAAGAATGGATTTAAATTTAAATGACCAATATAAATGCCTATATGCAGAAGAGTTTATATACAAACTTAATGGTAACTATATATCAAAAACCACTAATAAATATACAAAGAATAAAGAGAAAGAATCCAAATACATCATGAAAGAAAATCTGCAAAACATGAAAGAAAGACAAGAAAGGATCAGAGAAAATCTTTAGAAACAAACACCAAACAAGTAACAAAATGGCAATAAATATATATCTATCAATAATTACTTTATTTTTGTTTATAGTTCTTTTTATTTTTTTATTTTTATTAACATATTATGTATTATTTGTTTCTGTGATTCATCAATCTTACAACTTCACATTGCTCACCATAGCACATACCCTCCCCAATGTCCATCACCCAGCTACCCCATCCCTCCCACCCCCTCTGCTCCAGCAACCCTCAGTTTATTTCCTGAGATTAAGAGTCTCTTATGGTTTGTCTCCCTCTCTGGTTTAGTCATGTTTCATTTTCCCCTCCCTTCCCCTATGATCCTCTGTCTTGTTTCTCAAATTCCTCATATCAGTGAGATCATATAATACTTGTCTTTCTTGAATTGACTTATTCCGCCTAGCGTAATACCTTCTAGTTCCATCCATGTCATTGCAAATGGCAAGATTTCATATATTTTTTTAAAGATTTTATTTATTTATTTGACAGAGAGAAACACAGCGAGAGAGGGAACACAAGCAGAGGGAGTAGGAGAGGGAGAAGCAGGCTCTCCACTGAGCAGGGAGCCCGATGCGGGGCTCGATCCCAGGACCCTGAGATCATGACCTGAGCCGAAGGCAGAAACTTAACGACTGAGCCACCCAGGCGCCCCAAGATTTCATATTTTTGATGGCTGCATAATATTCCTGTGTGTGTGTGTGTGTGTGTGTATCACATCTTTAACTATTCATCTGTGGATGGACATCTTGGCTCCTTCTATAATTTGGCTATTGTGGACATGGCTGCTATAAACACTGGGGTGAACATGCCCCTTCGGATCACTACATTTGTATCTTTGGGGTAAATACCCAGTAGTGCAATCGCTGGGTAGTAAGGTAGCTCTATTTTCAACTTTTTGAGGAACCTCCACACTGTTTTCTAGAGTGGATGCACCAGCTTGCATTCCCACCAACAGTGTAGGAGGGTTCCCCTTTCTCCACATCCTCACCATCTGTCGTTTCCTGACTTGTTAATTTTAGCCATTCTGACTGTTGTGAGGTGGTATCTTATCTCATTGAGGTTTGGATTTGTACTTCCCTGATGACAAGAGATGTTGAACAGTTTTTCATGTGTCTGTTGGCCATTTGGATGTCTTCTTAGCAGAAATGTCTGTTCATGACTTTTGTCCATTTCTTGATTGGATTATTTGTCCTTTGGATGTTGAGTTTGATAAGTTCTTTATAGATTTTGGATACTAGCCCTTTATCTGATATGTCATTTGCAAATATCTTCTCCCATTCTGTTGGTTGTCTTTTGGTTTTGTTGACTGTTTCTTTTGCTGTGCAAAAGCTTTTTATCTTGATGAAATCTCACTAGTTCATTTTTGCCCTTGCTTCCCTTGCCTTTGGAGATGTGTCTAGGAACAAGTTGCTGTGGCTGAAGTTGAAGAGATTGCTGCCTATATACTCTTCGGGGATTTTGATGGATTTCTGTCTCACATTTAGGTCTTTCATCCATTTTGAGTCTATTTGTGTGTGTGGTGTAACTAAATGGTCCAGTTTCATTCTTCTGCATGTGGCTGTCCAATTTTTCCCAACACCATTTGTTGAAGAGATTGTCTTTTTTCCATAGGACATTCTTTCCTGCTTTGTCGAAGATCAGTTGACCATAGAGTTGGGGATCCATTTCGGGGCTCTCTATTCTGTTCTATTGATCTAGGTGTCTGCTTTTGTGCCAGTACCATACAATCTTGATGATGACAGCTTTGTAATAGAGCTTGAAGTCTGGAATTGTGATGCCGCCAGCTTTGCTTTTCTTTTTCAGCATTCCTCTGGGTATTCGGAGACTTCTATGGTTCCCTATAAATTTTAGGATTATTTGTTCCATTTCTTTGAAAAAAGTGTATGGTATTTTGATAGAGATTGCATTAAATGTGTAGATTGCTCTAGGTCGAATAGACATTTTCACAATATTTGTTCTTCCAATCCATGAGCATGGAGCTTTTTTCCATTTATTTGTGTCTTCCTCAATTTCTTTCATGAGTCTTTTATAGTTTTCTGAGTACAGATTCTTTGCCTCTTTGGTTAGATTTATTCCTAGGTATCTTATGGTTTTGGGTGCAATTGTAAATGGGATCAACTCCTTAAATTCTCTTTCTTCTGTCTTGTTGTTGGTATATAGAAATGCAACAGATTTTTGTGCATTGATTTTATATCCTGCCATGTAGCTCAATTCCTGTATGAGTCCTAGCAATTTTGGGGTGGAATCTTTAGGGTTTTCCACATAAGGTATCATATCATCTGCAAAGAGTGAGAGTTTGACTTCTTTGCCAATTCGGATGTCTTTTATTTATTTTTGTCCTCTGATTGCTGAGGCTAGGACTTCTAGTACTACATTAAATAGCAGTGGTGATAGTGGACATCCCTGCCATGTTCCTGACCTTAGGGAAAAAGCTCTCAGTTTTCCCCCATTGTGAATGATATTCGCTGTGAGTTTTTCATAGATGGCTTTTATGATATTGAGGTATGTACCCTCTATCCCTACACTCTGAAGAGTTTTAATCAAAAAAGGATGCTGTACTTTGTCAAATGCTTTTTCTGCATCTATTGAGAGGATCATATGGTTCTTGTTCTTTCTTTTATTAAGGTATTGTATCACATTGATTGATTAGTGGATGTTGAACCAACCTTGCAGCCCATGGGTAAATCCCACTTGGTCATGGTGAATAATACTTTTAATGGACTGTTGGATCCAATTGGGAAGTATTTTGGTGAGAATTTTTGCATCCATGTTCATCAAGGATATTGGTCTGTAATTCTCCTTTTTGATGGGGTCTTTGTCTGGTTTGGGGATCAAGGTAATGCCGGCCTCAGAGAATGAGTTTGGAAGTTTTCCTTTCATTTCTATTTTTTGAAACAGTTTCAGAAGAATAGGTATTAATTCTTCTTTAAATGTTTGGTAGAATTTCCCTGGGAAGCCATCTGGCCCTGGGCTTTTGTTTGTTGGGAGATTTTTGATGACTGCTTCAATTTCCTTAGTGGTTATGGGTCTGTTCAGGTTTTCTATTTATTCCTGGTTCAGTTTTTGTAGTTTCCACATCTCTAGGAATGCATCCATTTCTTCCAGATTGTCTAATTTGCTGGCATATAGTTGCTCATAATATGTTCTTATAATTGTATTTCTTTGGTGTTGGTTGTGATCTCTCCTCTTTCATTCATAATTCTATTTATTTCAGTCCTTTCTCTTTTCTTATTGATAAGTCTCGGCAGGGGTTTATCAATCTTATTAATTCTTTCAAAGAACCAGCTCCTCATTTCATTGATCTGTTCTACTGTTCTTTTGGTTTCTATTTCATTGATTTCTGCTCTGATCTTTATTATTTCTCTTCTCCTGCTGGGTTTAGGCTTTATTTGCTGTTCTTTCTTCATCTTCTTTAGGTGTAGGGTTAGGTTGTGTATTTGAGACCTTTCTTGAGAAAGGCTTGTATTGCTATATACTTCCCTCTTAGGACCACCTTTGCTGCATCCCAAAGATTTTGAACAGTTCTGTTTTCATTTTCATTTGCTTCCATGAATTTTTTAAAGTCTTTTTAAATTTCTTTGTTGACCCATTCATTCTTTAGTAGGATGCTCTTTAGCTTCCAAGTATTTGAGTTCTTTTCGACTTTCTTCTTGTGACTGAGTTCTAGTTTCAAAGCATTTTGGTCTGAAAATATGCAGGGAATGATCCCAGTCTTTTGGTACCAGTTGAGACCTGAATTGTGACCCAGGATATGGTTTATTCTGGAGAATGTTCTATGTGTACTAGAGAGGAATGCATATTCTGTTTCTTTGGGATGGAATGTTCTGAATATATCTATGAATTCCATCTGGTTCAGTGTGTCATTTAAAGCCTTTATTTCCTTGATGATCTTTTGCTTAGATGATCTGTCCATTTCAGTGAGGGGGTGGTGTTAACATCCCCTACTATTACTGAATTATTGTCAATATGTTTCTTTGATTTTGTTATTAATTGGCTTATATAATTGGCTGCTCCCTTTTTAGGGGCATAAGTATTTACAACTGTTAGATCTTTTTGTTGGATAGACCCTTTAAGTATGATATACTGTGCTGCATCTCTTATTACAGTCTTTGGTTTAAAATCTAATTTGTCTGATATAAGGATTGCCATCCCAGCTTTCTTTTGATGTCCATTAGCATGGTAAATGGTTTTCCATGCCCTCTCTCTAAATCTGGAGGTGTTTTTGGGTCTAAAATGAGTCTCTTGCAGGCAGCATATTGATGGGTCTTGTTTTTTTTTTTTTTTTTTTTTTATCCAATGTGATACCCTGTGTCTTTTGATTGGGGCATTTAGCCCATTTACATTCAGGATAGCTATTGAAAGATATGAATTTAGTGCCATTATATTGTCTGTAAGGTGGTTGTTACTGTATATTGTCTCTATTCCTTTCTGGTCTATGTTACTTTCACACTCTCTCTTTGCTTAGAGGACCCCTTTCATGATTTCTTGTAGGGCTGGTTTCTTGTTTGCAAATTCTTTTAGTTTTTGTTTGTCCTGGAATCTTTTTATCTCTCCTTCTATTTTCAATGACAGCCTAGCTGTATATAGTATTCTTGGCTGCATATTTTCCTCGTTTAGTGCTCTGAATATATCCTGCCAGTCCTTTCTGGCCTGCCAAGTCTCTGTGGGTAGGTCTTCTACCAATCTAATATTTGTACAATTGTAGATTACTGACCTCTTGTCCTGAGCTGCTTTCAGGATTTTCTCTTTGTTTCTGAGACTTGTAAGTTTTACTCTTAGATGTCAGGGTATTGGCCTATTTTTATTGATTTTAAGGGGGTTTCTCAGTGCCTCCTGGATTCTGATGCCTGTTTCCTTCCCCCAAATTAGGGAATTTGTCTGCTATAATTTGTTCCAATATACCTTCTGCCCTTCTCTTTCTTCTTCTTCTGGGATCCCAATTCTTCTAATATTGTTTCATCTTATGGTATCACTTATCTCTCGAATTCTCTCCTTGTGATCCAGCTTTTTCTCAGCTTCTTTATTCTCCATCATTTGGTCTTCTATATCACCAATTCTTTCTTCTGCCTCATTTATCCTTGCAGTTAGAGCCTCCATTCTTTTTTTTTTTTTTAAGATTTTATTTATTTATTTGAGAGAGAGAGAATGAGAGACAGAGAGCATGAGAGGGAGGAGGGTCAGAGGGAGAAGCAGACTCCCTGCTGAGCAGGGAGCCTGATGCGGGATTTGATCCTAGGACTCCAGGATCATGACCTGAGCCGAAGGCAATCGCTTAACCAACTGAGCCACCCAGGCGCCCCAAGAGCCTCCATTCTTGATTGCACCTCATTAATAACCTTTTGATTTTTGCTTCATTAGATTTTAGTGTTTTTTTTTTTAGATTTTATTTATTTATTTGAGAGAGAGAATGAGAGAGAGCACATGAGAGGGGGGAGGGTCAGAGGGAGAAGCAGACTCCCCACCGAGCAAGGAGCCTGATGCGGGAGTCGATCCAGGGACTCCAGGATCATGACCTGAGCCGAAAGCAGTCGCCCAACCAACTGAGCCACCCAGGCGCCCCAAGATTTTAGTTCTTTTATTTCTCCAGAAAGGGATTCTCTAGAATCTTCCATGCTTTTTTCAATCCCAGCTAATATCTTTATCATCGTCATTCTGAACTCTAGTTCCGACATCTTTCTAATGTCCATATTGATTAGGTCCCTGACAGTTGGTACTGCCTCTTGTTCTTTTTTTTTGAAGTGAGTTTTTCTGTCTTGTCCTTTTGTCCAGAGAAGAATAGAGAAATGAGAGAACAAAATGCTAAAAGGGTAACAATGACCCCCCAAAATATATACTAAATACATCAGAAGAGACCCAAAATGGGGGGGGGAGCAGAATTCTATGAATTCTATATGCTGTATTCCCCTAGTGCTGGAGTTTGCAGTTTTCATTGATCAGTAAACTTGGTCTTGGCTGGATGTTCTTGTTGATCTTCTGGGGGAGGGGCCGTTGCAGTGATTCTTCATTGTTTTTGCCCGAGTCTTAATTGCACCACCATTGCCAAGGGCCAGGCTAAGTATCTGCTCATGGTTACTCTCAGTAGCTTTTGTTCCCTGAAAGCTTTCCATACAGCTTTAGAAGATGAGAATGAAAATGGCGGCCTCCCAATCTGGCCCTGGAGGAGCCAAGAACTTGGGGCCACACTCCTCAGTGAGCCCTCAGAGAAAAGCAGTCAATCACTCTTGTCTCCCTGGTCTCCAGTCACACTCTTTGCTCACCCGGCCTGTGACCGAGCATTTCTATCTCTGGCACATGACCCCTTTTGGGGTCTCTAAACCCAGCAGATTCCTGTGGTGCACTCCTGTTCCACTCCTCCCGGGTGAGGAAGGGGAGTCTACCCGAATCTGCCATTTGTTGGGTCCCTGCTCAAAGAGTATTGGCCCAACTGTGCTGCGGATCACAATTTATGGCAACCCCAACCTGAGATCCCACTCCTTGGCTTCGTCTTTTCAGTCGGCTTCCCCATTCCATTACCTGGGAACTCTGCCACCCTCAGGCACCCCTGGTCTTTCTGTGACCCTGAGGGTCCTGAGACCACACTGTTGCAGCAAGTGTTCCACCCCCCTGCTTAGCCACTGGAGAGACATCCCTCAGTAGAGCAAACTTCTAAAAGTTCTCATTTTGTGCTCCACTGCTCTATCACTTGCTGGTAGCTGGCTGATGGAGGCTCCCTCCCCCCACGGTCTATCTTCCCAAATATGGCCTCAGATTTACTTCTCTGCCAATCCTACCTTCCAGAAAGTGGTCCCTTATCTGTTTATAGAATTGCTGCTATTCTTTTCTTCAATCTCCTGTTGAGTTTGTAGGTGTTCAGAATAGTTTGATAACTATCTAGCTGAACTCCTGGGACCAGATGAAATTTAGGTCTCCTCCTCCTCCACCATCTTGCTCCTTCCCTCAACTAACTGGAATTTAAGTATAAACTGAAAACAAAATAAAATAAAATTGGACAGGCTAAAAAAAGAAAAGTAAAGATACATGGAAACAAATGAAAATGAAAACATGACAGTCCAAACCTGGTTGGATGCAGCAAAACTATTCTAAGAGGGAAATCCATAGCAATATAAGCTTACCTCAAGATGCAAGAAAAATCTCAAATAACCTAACCATACTCCTAAAGGAACTAGAAAAAAATGACAAAGAAGCCTAAAGCTAGCATAAGGAAGTAAATAAAGATTATAACAGAAACAAATGGTATAAAAACTAAGAAAACAATAGAACAGATCAATGAGATCAGGAGGTGATTTCTTTGAAAAAACATCAATAAAATAGATAAATCTCTACCCAGACCCATGAGGAAAAAAAGAGAAAGGACTCAAATAAATAAAATCACAGATGAGAGGGGAGAAATAACAACCAACCCTACAGAAATACAAATGATTATAAGAGAAGATTATGAAAAGTATAAGGCAACAAATTGGACAATCTAGAAGAAATGGATAAATTCCTAGAAACATACAAACTACCAAATTTGAAACAGGAAGAAATAGAAAACTTAAACAGACTGATAATCAGCAAAGTAATTGAATCAGTAACCATAAAGCTCCCAACAAACAAAAGTCCAGTAACACATGGCTTCACAGGTTAATTCTTCCAAACATTTAAAGACTTAATATTTATTCTACTCAAACTATTCCAAAAATAGAAAAGGAACTAAAACTTCCTAATTAATTATATTAGCCCAGCATTACCCTAGTACCAAAACCAGATAAAGACACCACTAAAACAGAACTACACACCAATATATTTGATGAACATACATGCAATCCTCAACAAAATACTAGCAAACTGAAGCAATCAATACATTAAAATAATCATTCACCACAATCAAGTGAGATTTATTCTTGGGTTGCAAGCATGGTTTAATATCCACATATCAATCAGTGTGATACATCACATCAATAAGAGAGAGGATAAGAACCATTTGACCATTTCAATAGACACACAAAAAAGTGTTTAACAAAATACAACATCCATTCATGATTCAACAAATTAGGTTTAGAGGAAACATACCTCAACATAATAAAGATTGTATATTAAACAACCCACAGGGAACATCACCCTTAATGGGGAAAAACTGAGAGATTTTCCCTTAAGGTCAGGAATAAGACAAGGATGTCCACTACCACCACTTTTATTCAAATAGTATTGGAAGTCCTAGCCACAACAATCAGACAACAAAAAGAAATAAAAGTCATCCAAATTGGTAAGGAAGAAGTAAAACTTTCCCTATTTATACATGACATGATAGTATATAGAGAAAACCTGAAAGACTCCACCAAAAACTTCTAGAACTGATAAACAAATTTAGTACAGATGCAAGATAGAAGATCAACATACAGAAATATGTTGCATTTCTATACATCATTAATGCAGTGGCAAATAGAGAAATTAAGAGAAAAATCTCATTTACAATTGCACCTAAATTAGTAAGATATTTATTAATAAATTCTTATGAAAAGAGGTGAAAGACCTGTACCCTGAAAACTATAGAACACTGATGAAAGAAATTGAAGAGGATACAAATGGAAAGACATTCCATTCTCATGTATTGGAAGAACAAATATTGTTAAAATGTGTATACTACACAAAACAATTTACACATTTAATACATTCCCTATCAAAATACCAACGGTATTTTTCACAGAACTAGAAAAAACAATCCGAAAATTTATATGGAACCACAAAAGACTCTGAATAGCCAAAGCAACCTTGAAAAAGAAAAGCAAAGGTGGAGGCATTACAATTTCAAACTTCACGTTATATTACAATGCTGTAGTAATCCAAGTAATATGGTACTGGCAAAAGAATAGATACATAGATCAATGGAACAGAATAGAAAATCCAGAAATGAATCCACAATTATTTTTCAGTTAATCTTTCATAAAGCAGGAAAGAATAAGAAAATGTCCATTGACTGATGAATGGATAAGGAATGTATTATTGATATATATATAAATAATATATATTATATATAACATAAATATATATATATAAATAATATATATAATATATATATATAATATAAATATATATATGGATTATGGAGTCCTTTCTAATTTTAGTCTAATGATTGAGTGGGAAGA